>NW_027195218.1:0-192500 GCF_038502225.1 Cherax quadricarinatus | reverse complement strand
TGGGACAGAGAACTGGCAGGGAAGCCAGTTAATGAGATGATGGAATATGTAGCAACAAAATGCAAGGAGGCTGAGGAGAGGTTTGTACCCAAGGGTAACAGGAATAATGAAAAAGCCAGGATGAGCCCATGGTTTACCCAAAGGTGCAGGGAGGCAAAAACCAAGTGTGCTAGGGAATGGAAGAAATATAAAAGGCAAAGGACCCAGGAGAATAAGGAGAACAGTCGTAGAGCCAGAAACGAATATGCACAGATAAGAAGGGAGGCCCAAAGACAATATGAAAATGACATAGCAGCGAAAGCCAAATCTGACCCGAAACTGTTGTACAGCCACATCAGGAGGAAAACAACAGTCAAGGACCAGGTAATCAGGCTAAGGAAGGAAGGAGGAGAGACAACAAGAAATGACCGTGAAGTATGTGAAGAACTCAACAAGAGATTCAAAGAAGTGTTCACAGAGGAGACAGAAGGGACTCCATGCTCTCGCGAATTCCTTGCATTGTTCAAATCTCTAGTATGGCTGATGCATGCAGGGGATGAGATGAAAAGCTGTAAGCCTTCTCCCTGAAAGCTGGCTGCCTTGGATCAAACGTGTAGCTCATGCTACACGCCAAGGTGTTGGTCCAGTGTGGGTAGATTGGTAAAGCACTGCATACCTTGTCCTAAGGTTCGTAGGTTCGAGTCTCCTTCAGCCAGAGATCAGTGTTTCTGTATATTTCGCCTGCTCTCGCGAATTCCTTGCATATATATATATATATATATATATATATATATATATATATATATATATATATATATATATATATATATATATATATATATATATATATATATATGTGTGTGTGTGTGTGTGTGTGTGTGTGTGTGTATGGATTTGTCAGTTAAAAACAGAGTAGGGGAGTTAGTAGATGGGGAGAGGGAGGTATTAGATAGATCGCGAGAACATTTTGATGAACTTTTAAATGTTGAGGAAGAAAGGGAGGCGGTAATTTCATGCACTGGCCAGGGAGGTATACCATCTTTTAGGAGTGAAGAAGAGCAGAATGTAAGTGTGGTGGAGGTACGTGAGGCATTACGTAGAATGAAAGGGGGAAAAGCAGCTGGAACTGATGCGATTATGGCAGAAATGTTAAAAGCAGGGGGGGATATAGTGTTGGAGTGGTTGGTACTTTTGTTTAATAAATGTATGAAAGAGGGGAAGGTACCTAGGGATTGGCGGAGAGCATGTATAGTCCCTTTATATAAAGGGAAAGGGGACAAAAGAGATTGTAAAAATTATAGAGGAATAAGTTTACTTAGTATACAAGGAAAAATATACGGTAGGGTTATAATTGAAAGAATTATAGGTAAGACAGAATGTAGGATTGCGGATGAGCAGGGAGGCTTCAGAGTGGGTAGGGGATGTGTAGATCAAGTGTTCACATTGAAGCATATATGTGAACAGTATTTAGATAAAGGTAGGGAGGTTTTTATTGCATTTATGGATTTAGAAAAGGCATATGATAGAGTGGATAGAGGAGCAATGTGGCAGATGTTGCAAGTATATGGAATAGGTGGTAAGTTACTAAATGCTGTAAAGAGCTTTTATGAGGATAGTGAGGCTCAGGTTAGGGCATGTAGAAGAGAGGGAGAATACTTCCCGGTAAAAGTAGGTCTTAGACAGGGATGTGTAATGTCACCATGGTTGTTTAATATATTTATAGATGGAGTTGTAAAAGAAGTAAATGCTTGGGTGTTCGGGAGAGGGGTGGGATTAAATTATGGGGAATCAAATTCAAAATGGGAACTGACACAGTTACTTTTTGCTGATGATACTGTGCTTATGGGAGAGTCTAAAGAAAAATTGCAAAGGTTAGTGGATGAGCTTGAGAATGTGTGTAAAGGTAGAAAGTTGAAAGTGAACATAGAAAAGAGTAAGGTGATGAGGGTATCAAATGATTTAGATAAAGAAAAATTGGATATCAAATTGGGGAGGAGGAGTATGGAAGAAGTGAATGTTTTCAGATACTTGGGAGTTGACGTGTCGGCGGATGGATTTATGATGGATGAGGTTAATCATAGAATTGATGAGGGAAAAAAGGTGAGTGGTGCGTTGAGGTATATGTGGAGTCAAAAAACGTTATCTATGGAGGCAAAGAAGGGAATGTATGAAAGTATAGTAGTACCAACACTCTTATATGGATGTGAAGCTTGGGTGGTAAATGCAGCAGACACGAGACGGTTGGAGGCAGTGGAGATGTCTAAGGGCAATGTGTGGTGTAAATATTATGCAGAAAATTCGGAGTGTGGAAATTAGGAGAAGGTGTGGAGTTAATAAAAGCATTAGTCAGAGGGCAGAAGAGGGGTTGTTGAGGTGGTTTGGTCATTTAGAGAGAATGGATCAAAGTAGAATGACATGGAAAGCATATAAATCTATAGGGGAAGGAAGGAGGGGTAGGGGTCGTCCTCGAAAGGGTTGGAAAGAGGGGGTAAAGGAGGTTTTGTGGGCAAGGGGCTTGGACTTCCAGCAACCGTGCGTGAGCGTGTTAGATAGGAGTGAATGGAGACGAATGATACTTGGGACCTGACGATCTGTTGGAGTGTGAGCAGGGTAATATTTAGTGAAGGGATTCAGGGAAACCGGTTATTTTCATATAGTCGGACTTGAGTCCTAGAAATGGGAAGTACAATGCCTGCACTTTAAAGGAGGGGTTTGGGATATTGGCAGTTTGGAGGGATATGTTGTGTATCTTTATACGTATATGCTTCTAAACTGTTGTATTCTGAGCACCTCTGCAAAAGCAGTGATAATGTGTGAGTGTGGTGAAAGTGTTGAATGATGATGAAAGTATTTTCTTTTTGGGGATTTTCTTTCTTTTTTGGGTCACCCTGCCTCGGTGGGAGACGGCCGACTTGTTGAAAAAAAAAATATATATATATATATATATATATATATATATATATATATATATATATATATATATATATATATGCACAAGGAATTCGCAAGAGCAGGCGAAATATACACAAACACTGATCTCTGGCTGAAGGAGACTCGAACCTACGAACCTTGGAACAAGGTACGCAGTGCTTTACGAATCTACCCACACTGGACCAATACCTTGGAGTCCAGCTTGTGCTAGACTTTGATCCAAGGCAGCCAGCTTGGATCATGTTAGCCGTCTGGACGACATCATGAAAGGTAATGGGAGCAATCCTATTATCTGCCTCAGTGCGGGGGGGCAACGATGCTGGCTGGCTGCCTTGGATCAAAGTCTAGCGCAAGCTGGACTCCAATGTATTGGTCCAGTGTGGGTAGATTGGTAAAGCACTGCGTACCTTGTTCCAAGGTTCGTAGGTTCGAGTCTCCTTCAGCCAGAGATCAGTGTTGTATATATATATATATATATATATATATATATATATATATATATATATATATATATATATATATATATATATATATATATATATATAAACATACACGCACGCTCACACACGTATACACATAGACAAACCTAACCTAGCACATTAGCTCATAAATCCCCATCACACAGACACATTTTTACTAAAAGCTGAAGGAGCTAGAACATCCCAACAGGATAAAAACAAAATGGGCTCTCAAAACGTAGGACGTAAAGGAAAAGGTACTGATGATGACTGGTCAGAAAAGAAATGAGTAGAACAGCTCAAGAACAAAATGAAACAACAATGGGAAAAAAAGGTTAAAAGAGCTTTGCAATAACATGTTAGAGGAGATATCTGCAGAGAGCAAGAAGTGGGAATCACGAGCTGTAGTAGCTGAGTTAAAGATACAGAGATTGGAGGAAGAAATGGATGTGCTGAAGCAGGATATAAAGATGAGGTCCGAAAGGAGCAAGATGACTGAAATGGGAACAGTAGGCAGCAAGGGAAATGAAGGAGGGGATGGAGCTAAGCAGTCTTTTGCACCAGTAATATCAGGCAATCAGGGTGTCTGGGAGATGATTAGGGAAATAGCAAAGGAGATGCTTAAATCAGATCCAGAGATAAGGAGGAAAAAGAAATGGGAGGAGAAGAGAGAGAGGTCAATAATTATTCATGGACTTCAGGAGGATGAAGGGCATTGGGAGGAAACAGATTAAGAACATCATTGCAATAACAGGAGAGAAGGACATGTCTCAGGTAGAAAATTTTCACAGACTTGGGGGGTATTTGAGGTAAAAAAAATCGACCAATCAAATTCACATTCAGGACAGATGTGGCACGGAACAGGATACTACAACAGAAACCAATGTTAAAAGCCTCTCCAGATTATTAAAAAGTGTATCTCAATCGAGACAGAACAAGAAAGGAAAGGGAACAACTAAAAGTGAGAGCAAGACAAAATCAGTGGAAGGAAAGAGAGACAAGACAGGCAACGACATACAGGAAAGCTCACCCTTTGGGGAAACATAAAACACAAATGCTTACAGAAACCTCTCAACCCCTGTCACCACATATCAATCAAACACAGTAAACAGAAATGAACCACACTCCATAGCCACCGCCCACCTAAGCACTAATTCCACACTCACAGCAGCCTCCCATAATATTCTGCCCTACCTCCCACCCTCCCAGCCTGCACCTACCTCTTCCGTCTCCCATAGTACAGTAAGGGTAAGGAAGCTAAAGGTATGGTACACCAATTCAGATGGAATAACAAGAGTGAAGAGTGGCAAGAACGAATCATTGATGCATCACCTGACATCATAGCACTAACAGAGGCAAAACTTACAGGGATGATAACAGATGCAATCTTTTCACTTGGATATCAGAATATGAGGAAAGACAGAGAGAACAGAGGGGGACGAGTAGCACTGCTCATCAAAAACCAGTGAAGTTTTGAGGAGATGAGATAAATGGAAAGAAGGGAAACAGACGACTTCATTGTAGGAACACTTCAGACTAGGGGTCCAAAGGTGATGATAGCAGTGATGTATAACCCACCACTTAACAGCAGGAGAGCAAGAGAAGAGTATGATGTGTGCAATAGGGCAATGGTGGATACACTAGCTGAAGTGGCCAGGAGGGCTCATATGGGTAGGACAAAATTGCTTATAATTGGGGATTTCAATCATAAAAACATTGGGAAAACCTAGAGCCACACAGGGGACCAGAAACATGGAGGGATTAGACGTTAGGGATTGTATTGGAGAACTTCATGCACCAACATGCTAAGGATACAGTCAGAGAGAGAGGAGAGGATGTTGCAGCAAGGCTGGATCTCATATTCACCTTGAATAGTTCAGACATAGGGGATAACACCCATGAAAGATCACTTGGCGCTAGTGATCATGATGTTCTGAGTTTTGAATATCTTGTAGAGTTAACAGTGGAGAACGCAGCAGCACGAGAACAAAGAGAGAACTCGAACTTTAAACAAATGGGACTACATAGGAATGAGAAGTTTCCTGCATGGAGTGCAGTGGGAAAGAGAACTAGATGGAAAGACAGTAAATGAAAATGATGGAAATAGTAACCACTAAGTACAGGAAGGCAAAGGAGAGGTTTATACCAAAGGGAAACAGAAAAAATGGTAAGACCAGAGTGAGCCCATGGTTTAACTGGAGGTGTAAAGAGGCCTAAGCTAAGTGTGCTAGAGCATGGAAAAGGTATAGAAGGCAAAGGACTCAAAGGAATTGAGCAGAAGAACCAGAAACGTATATGCAGGGATAAGGAGAGAGGCCCAGTGGCAATACGAGAACGACATATTATCAAAGGCCAAATCTGAACTAAAGATGTTATACAGCCACATTAGGATAAAAACAACAGTCAAGGACCAGGTAATCAGGCTGAGGAAAGAAGGAGGGGAGCTCACGAAGAGTGACCAAGAAGTATGTAATGAACTAAACACAAGATTTAGAGAAGTATTCACAATAGAGTCAGGAATGCTTCCAACAAACTGTGGAGGTAGGGTGCACCAGCAGGTGCTGGACACAATACACATAACCAAGGTAGAGGTGAAGAAACTGCCAAACGAACTAGATACCTCAAACACGGTGGGCCCAATTAATATATCTCCATGGATACTGAGAGAGGGAGCAAAGGAACTGTGTGTGCCACTAGCGGCAATCTTCAGTAAATATATTGAAACTGGGCAGTTGCCTGAGGCGTGGAAGACAGCACATGTAGTTCCAGTTTTTAAGAAAGAAGACAGACAGGCAGCGTTAAACTACAGACCAGTGTCACTGACTTGTATAGTATGTAAAGTCATAGAAAAGATTATCAGGAGAAGAGTGGTAGAACACATTGAACAGATTGGGCTCTTACATGACAGTCAGCACGGCGTCAGAGATGGGAAATCCTGTGTCACAAATTTACTTGAGTTCTACGATAAGGTAACAGAAGTAAGACAGGAGAGAGAGGGATGGGTAGATTGCATCTTTTTAGACCGAAAGAAGGCTTTTGACACAGTATCACACAGCCAGGAATAACAGGGAAAGAACTGCGATGGATCAGGGAATACCTGACAGGAAGGAAACAACGAGTGTTGGTACTTGCTGAAGTGTCGGAGTGGGCGCATGTGTCGAATGGGGTTTCACAAGGTTCAGTCCTAGGCCCGATGCTATTTCTTGTATGTGAATGATGTAGTGGACGGAATAGATTCAGAAGTGTCACTGTTTGCTGATGATGTGAAACTGATGAGGAGAATACAAGTGGGCGAGGATCAGTTAAGATTACAAGGGGATCTGGACAAACTACAAGTATGGTCCGACAAATGGCTCCTGGAGTTCAACCCCAGTAAGTGTAACGTCATGAAGATTGGGGAAAGGCACAGAAGACTGCAGACAGCATACAAGTTAGGAAATCAACAGCTGCAAATGTCAATTAAAGAAAAGGATCTTGGGGTAAGCATTATAACGAACATGTCCCCTGAGGCACATATCAATCAAATAACTGCTGCAGCATATGGGAGATTGGCAAACCTGAGATTGGCGTTTAGTCATCTGAGTAAGGAGTCATTCACGACATTGTACACCATGTACGTAAGGCCTATACTGGAGTATGCAGCACCAATATGGAACCCTCACCTAGTCAAACACGTCATGAAATTGGAGAAAGTTCAAAAATTTGCAACACAATTAGTCCCGGAACTGAGGGGTATGTCTTATGAGGAGATGTTAAGGGAACTCTACCTGATGACACTAGAGGATAGGAGGGATAGAGGGGACATGATAACAACATATAAAATACTGAGAGGAATTGACAAGGTGGACAGGGATCGAATGTTTCAGAGATAGAAAACAGGAACAAGGGGCCATATTTGGAAGCTGAAAATCCAGATGAGTCATAGGGATGTTAGGAAGTATTCCTTTAGCCTTTGAGTTGTCAGGAAGTGGAATCTGGAGAATGAGGTAGTAGAAGCAAGTTCCATAAATAGCTTTAAGAAGAGGTATGACAAAGATCATGGAGTAGGGAGAGAGTGAATTAGTATCGACCAGTGAAGAGGCAGGGCAAGGAGCTATGACTCGACCCCTGCAACCACATATAGGTGAGTACATATAGGTGAGTACACACACACCAAGCACCCTCCCACTCTCATTCCCACTCCCCCTCCCAACCTCCCTCCCCCTCTCAGTACAACAACCACCTACACACACACACACACACACACACACACACACACATACATTCTGTCACGAAAACACACAAGTTATTCTGTCTTTGATAAAAAAAATGGGTTACCAAAGAGCAGGACGGAGAGCGATGCGACTTGTGGTTGACCCTGGGAAGGTAGATTGGGGGGCAGAGCTCGCGAAAAAGGAGAAACAGTGGAGAAGGAAGCTAGAAGCTCTCAGCAAGAAAATGGAGGAGAGGATACCTGTTGAGAGCAGAAAATGGGAGCTACGAGACATAGCAGCAGAAGCTAAGATACAGGGCTTAGAAGAGGAGCTAAAAAATCTGAAACAGTCTAAATAACCGAAGAGCAGTACAGGCATGACGTCAGGAACTGCTACATCAGTCAAAGACTAGGGAACCATAGGACACAAAGGAGCTATACTGTATGAGAAGGCCCTATCATACCACACCATGAAACCTGAGAAAAGATAAAGATCACATCAGGAACAAATGAGGGGACAAAAGACAATGATGGAGCTAAGCTATATGCAGAGGCCCTAACAGACCACTGCAGTACCCAGGAAGAGCTGAGATGGAAGACAGACCAATGAGCACTGAGACATCAGCTAGAAAAGAGATTGAAGGAAGCGATGATTCCATGTAAGAAACTAAATCGTCTCAGGGGATGCAAAGGAAAATACAGTGGGAGGATGATAGGGAGAGGTCAGTTTATGTCTACCGGCTCCAGGAAGTTGAAGGGGAAACTTATGACGCAAGATGACAGGAAGAGAAAAAAGTGATGGAAAGTATCATGAAAGCAATAAGAGAGGATGATATAATGCAGTTGACAAATTTTCTGAGAATTAGGTGGTTTGCAAGAAGAAAAAACCGGCCAGTCACAGCAATTTTCAAGGCAGAATCAGCTCAAAACAAGAACTTACAGGAGAAAGCTTGACCAAGGGCAAACCGAGACAGAATACATGAAGAAAGCAGAAACTGAAAGAGAGGGTACAAAGATGCAAGAAGGAATGAGAGGCAATGAGGAGATGAGCAGAAGAACCCAGACTCAGGAGGAAGAGCAAACCTCCTTCAGAACCACCCACAGAAGGTTCCCAACCACAACAACCCAAATGCAACCAAACAATCTAAACCAAAACTCACATACTGTACCCTTTGCCCC
The DNA here is from genome assembly GCF_038502225.1 of Cherax quadricarinatus. Taxonomy (NCBI): domain Eukaryota; kingdom Metazoa; phylum Arthropoda; class Malacostraca; order Decapoda; family Parastacidae; genus Cherax; species Cherax quadricarinatus. The sequence goes on along the minus strand of NW_027195218.1, from coordinate 183,761 downwards.
CTCCCCCCTCATCACAAATTCCACCCCCCGCAGCAACCCCCCATACGCCCCGCCAGGGCTCCCGCTCCCCAAACCCCAACGACCTCCCCAGACCACAGTCACAGAAACGAAACTCACCATGATGATAACAGATGCAATCTTCCCACCAGGATATCAGATCCTGAAGAAAGATAGAAGGAACAGAAGGGAAGGAGGAGTTGCACTGCTCATTAAAAACCGGTGGGGGTTTGAGGAAATAGAAGGAATGGACGAAATTGGCGAAATGGATTACATAGTAGGTACAATTCAGTCTGAGGGACATGGTAGTCATTGCAGTGATGTATAACCCGCCTAAGAACTGCAGGAAGCCAGGAGAAGAATATGAAGAGAGCATCAGAGCAATGGACACAATAGCTGAGGTGGCCAGAAGAGCTCACATGGGTAGAGCAAAGTTACTGGTTATGGGTGATTTCAATCACATGGGGGTCCCAAAACATGGAGAGCCAAGATGATGGATGTGGTACTGGAAAACCTCATGCATCAACATATTAGGGGCACTCCCAGAGAGGGGAGGATGAACCAGCAAGACTGAACCTGAGTAGCTCAGACACTGAGGACATCACACATTAAAGGCCTCTTGGAGCAAGTGATCACGTGGTTCTGAGCTTTGAATACATAGCATAGTTACAAGTGGAGAGAGTAACAGAAGAAGGATGGGAAAGGCCTAACTACAAAAGGGGGGACTAAACAGGTATGAGGAACTTCCTGCAGAAAGTTCAGTGGGAAAGAGAATTGGTAAGAAACTCGGTAAATGAAATGGACTACGTAACAATAAAATGCAAGGAAGCAGCAAAAACGCTTGCTCCCAAGGGCAACGGAAATAATGGGAAGACCAGAACAGGCCTTTGGTTTACCGAAGGTGTAGGGAGGCAAAAATTAAGTTCATTAGAGAATGGAAAAAGTACAGAAGGCAAAAGACTCAGGAATATAAAGAGATCAGTCGAAGAGCCAGAAACGAGTATGCACAGATAAGGAGGGAGGCCCAGTGACAGTACGAAAATGACATAGCATTGAAAGTCAAGTCTGACCAGAAGCTGTTGTATAACAACATTAGGAGGAAAACAACAGTCAATAACCAGGTAATCAGGCTGAGGAAAAAAGGTGGGAAGCGCACAAGAAATGACCAAGAAGTATGTGAGGAGCTCAACATGAGATTAAAGGAAATATTTACAGTGGAGATAGAAAGGACTTTGGGAGGTGAGAACAGAAGGGTACAAACAAGGGATATACCAAGAAGTGCTGGGTGATATATACAGCCGAAAAGGAGGTAAAGAAGCTAAGTGACCTTGATACTACAAAGGTAGTGAGATCGGACAACATTTCTCTGTAGGTCCTTAGAGAGGAAGCAGAGATGCTGTGTGTGTCACTAACCACAATTTTCAACATATCCAGTGAAACTGGGCAACTACCTAAGGTATGGAAGATGGTAAATATAGTCCCCGTTTTTAAGAAAGGAGACAGAAATGAGGCACTAAACAATAGATCAATGTCATTGACGTGTATAGTATGCAAAGTCATGGAGAAGATTATCAGGAGGAGAGTGGTGGAGCACCTAGAATGGAACAAGCGTATAAACGACAACCAGCAAGGATTCCTTTGTCACAAACCTACTGGAGTTTTATGACACGGTAACGGAAGTAAGGCAAGAAAGAGAGGAGTGGGTAAATTGCATTTTCTTGGACTGCAAGAAAGCCTTCGACACAGTTCCTCACAAGAGATTAGTGCCAAAGCTAGACGATCAGGCACGTATAACAGGAAGGGCACTGCACTGGATCAGAGAATACCTGACAGGGAGGCAACAATGAATTACGGTACATGACGAGGTATCACAGAGGGTGCCTATGACGAGTGGGGTTCCACATGGGTCAGTCCTAGGACCAGTGCTGTTTTTGGTATATGTGAATAATATGACAGAGAGACTCAGAAGTGTCCCTGTTTGTAGTATAAATACCTACCCAAAACAATACTGCCTTACACCCAATTGTAGTATTCTCACACTGTAAACCACTTTCAACAACTTACAATGTTATATTCCCATAATATAATTAAAAATATTTACTATTATATACAAAGCCTACAAAATACTTTCAACTTGTCCCAGTGTAATATCCCCAGATTGTAATTTGAATAAACTTACTGTCTACTATAAATAACACAGATGTACAACTTAAACTATGATCAACTTCTCTAGTATTAAGTAGTCTGTAAGCCATTAACTTTAATCTGCCCATAATGCCAAGGCATGATAGTGGCTCTCTTTGGTCTGCAACTCATTATTGTAATTACATAATCTCAATGTACTCTTGCAAGGAAATAAAAATTTGTATTTGTATGGGAAGTTAATGAGGAGAATTAAATCAGATGAGGACCAGGCAGGACTGCAAAGAAACCTGGACAGGCTGGAAGCTTCGTCCAGCAAATGGCTCCTCGAATTTAACGCTGCCAAATGCAAAGCCATGAAGATCCAGGAAGGGCACAGAAGACTGCAGACAGAGTATTGGCTAGGCGGCCAAAGACTGCAAACTTCACACAAGGAAAAGGATCGTGTGGGTGAGTATAATACCAAACACATCTAAAGCGCACGTCAACCAGATGACTGCTGCAGCATATGGGCGCCTGGCAAACCTGAGAGTAGCATTCTGATACCTCAGGAATCATTCAAGACTTTGTACACATTAGACCAATACTGGAGTACGCAGCACCTGTTTGAAACCCACACCTGGTCAAGCACCTCAAGAAATTAGAGAAAGTGCAAAGGTTTGCAACAAGGCTAGTTCCAGAGCTAGGAGGATGTCCTATATATATATATATATATATATATATATATATATATATATATATATATATATATATTTAGGTAGTAGGTTGGTAGACAGCAACCACCCAGGGAAGTACTACCGTCCTGCAAGATGACTGTGAAACAAAAACCTGTAACTGTTTTGCATGATGGTAGGATTGCTGGTTTTCTTTTTCTGTCTCATAAACCGCTAGATAACAGGGATATCTTGCTACTCCTACTTACACTTTGGTCACACTTCACAGACATGCACATGCATATATATATATACATACATCTAGGTTTTTCTCCTTATTCTAAATAGCTCTTGTTCTTTTTTATTTCTTCTATTGTCCATGGGGAAGTGGAAAAGAATCTTTCCTCCGTAAGCCATGCGTGTCGTATGAGGCGACTAAAATGCCGGGAGCAATGGGCTAGTAACCCCTTCTCCTGTATACATTTACTAAAAAAGAGAAGAAGAAAAACTTTATAAAACTGGGTTGTTTAAATGTGCGTGGATGTAGTGCGGATGACAAGAAACAGATGATTGCTGATGTTATGAATGAAAAGAAGTTGGATGTCCTGGCTCTAAGCGAAACAAAGCTGAAGGGGGTAGGAGAGTTTCAGTGGGGGGAAATAAATGGGATTAAATCTGGAGTATCTGAGAGAGTTAGAGCAAAGGAAGGGGTAGCAGTAATGTTAAATGATCAGTTATGGAAGGAGAAAAGAGAATATGAATGTGTAAATTCGAGAATTATGTGGATTAAAGTGAAGGTTGGATGCGAGAAGTGGGTCATAATAAGCGTGTATGCACCTGGAGAAGAGAGGAATGCAGAGGAGAGAGAGAGATTTTGGGAGATGTTAAGTGAATGTATAGGAGCCTTTGAACCAAGTGAGAGAGTAATTGTGGTAGGGGACCTGAATGCTAAAGTAGGAGAAACTTTTAGAGAGGGTGTGGTAGGTAAGTTTGGGGTGCCAGGTGTAAATGATAATGGGAGCCCTTTGATTGAACTTTGTATAGAAAGGGGTTTAGTTATAGGTAATACATATTTTAAGAAAAAGAGGATAAATAAGTATACACGATATGATGTAGGGCGAAATGACAGTAGTTTGTTGGATTATGTATTGGTAGATAAAAGACTGTTGAGTAGACTTCAGGATGTACATGTTTATCGAGGGGCCACAGATATATCAGATCACTTTCTAGTTGTAGCTACACTGAGAGTAAAAGGTAGATGGGATACAAGGAGAATAGAAGCATCAGGGAAGAGAGAGGTGAAGGTTTATAAACTAAAAGAGGAGGCAGTTAGGGTAAGATATAAACAGCTATTGGAGGATAGATGGGCTAATGAGAGCATAGGCAATGGGGTCGAAGAGGAATGGGGTAGGTTTAAAAATGTAGTGTTAGAGTGTTCAGCAGAAGTTTGTGGTTACAGGAAAGTGGGTGCAGGAGGGAAGAGGAGCGATTGGTGGAATGATGATGTAAAGAGAGTAGTAAGGGAGAAAAAGTTAGCATATGAGAAGTTTTTACAAAGTAGAAGTGATGCAAGGAGGGAAGAGTATATGGAGAAAAAGAGAGAGGTTAAGAGAGTGGTGAAGCAATGTAAAAAGAGAGCAAATGAGAGAGTGGGTGAGCTGTTATCAACAAATTTTGTTGAAAATAAGAAAAAGTTTTGGAGTGAGATTAACAAGTTAAGGAAGCCTAGAGAACAAATGGATTTGTCAGTTAAAAATAGGAGAGGAGAGTTATTAAATGGAGAGTTAGAGGTATTGGGAAGATGGAGGGAATATTTTGAGGAATAGTTAAATGTTGATGAAGATAGGGAAGCTGTGATTTCGTGTATAGGGCAAGGAGGAATAACATATTGTAGGAGTGAGGAAGAGCCAGTTGTGAGTGTGGGGGAAGTTCGTGAGGCAGTAGGTAAAATGAAAGGGGGTAAGGCAGCCGGGATTGATGGGATAAAGATAGAAATGTTAAAAGCAGGTGGGGATATAGTTTTGGAGTGGTTGGTGCAATTATTTAATAAATGTATGGAAGAGGGTAAGGTACCTAGGGATTGGCAGAGAGCATGCATAGTTCCTTTGTATAAAGGCAAAGGGGATAAAAGAGAGTGCAAAAATTATAGGGGGATAAGTCTGTTGAGTGTACCTGGTAAAGTGTATGGTAGAGTTATAATTGAAAGAATTAAGAGTAAGACGGAGAATAGGATAGCAGATGAACAAGGAGGCTTTAGGAAAGGTAGGGGGTGTGTGGACCAGGTGTTTACAGTGAAACATATAAGTGAACAGTATTTAGATAAGGCTAAAGAGGTCTTTGTGGCATTTATGGATTTGGAAAAGGCGTATGACAGGGTGGATAGGGGGGCAATGTGGCAGATGTTGCAAGTGTATTGTGTAGGAGGTAGGTTACTGAAAGCAGTGAAGAGTTTTTACGAGGATAGTGAGGCTCAAGTTAGAGTATGTAGAAAAGAGGGAAATTTTTTCCCAGTAAAAGTAGGCCTTAGACAAGGATGTGTGATGTCACCGTGGTTGTTTAATATATTTATAGATGGGGTTGTAAGAGAAGTAAATGCGAGGGTCTTGGCAAGAGGCGTGGAGTTAAAAGATAAAGAATCACACACAGGGTGGGAGTTGTCACAGCTGCTCTTTGCTGATGACACTGTGCTCTTGGGAGATTCTGAAGAGAAGCTGCAGAGATTGGTGGATGAATTTGGTAGGGTGTGCAAAAGAAGAAAATTAAAGGTGAATACAGGAAAGAGTAAGGTTATGAGGATAACAAAAAGATTAGGTGATGAAAGATTGAATATCAGATTGGAGGGAGAGAGTATGGAGGAGGTGAACGTATTCAGATATTTGGGAGTGGACGTGTCAGCGGATGGGTCTATGAAAGATGAGGTGAATCATAGAATTGATGAGGGAAAAAGAGCGAGTGGTGCACTTAGGAGTCTGTGGAGACAGAGAACTTTGTCCTTGGAGGCAAAGAGGGGAATGTATGAGAGTATAGTTTTACCAACGCTCTTATATGGGTGTGAAGCATGGGTGATGAATGTTGCAGCGAGGAGAAGGCTGGAGGCAGTGGAGATGTCATGTCTGAGGGCAATGTGTTGTGTGAATATAATGCAGAGAATTCGTAGTTTGGAAGTTAGGAGGAGGTGCGGGATTACCAAAACTGTTGTCCAGAGGGCTGAGGAAGGGTTGTTGAGGTGGTTCGGACATGTAGAGAGAATGGAGCGAAACAGAATGACTTCAAGAGTGTATCAGTCTGTAGTGGAAGGAAGGCGGGGTAGGGGTCGGCCTAGGAAGGGTTGGAGGGAGGGGGTAAAGGAGGTTTTGTGTGCGAGGGGCTTGGACTTCCAGCAGGCATGCGTGAGCGTGTTTGACAGGAGTGAATGGAGACAAATGGTTTTTAATACTTGACGTGCTGTTGGAGTGTGAGCAAAGTAACATTTATGAAGGGATTCAGGGAAACCGGCAGGCCGGACTTGAGTCCTGGAGATGGGAAGTACAGTGCCTGCACTCTGAAGGAGGGGTGTTAATGTTGCAGTTTAAAAACTGTAGTGTAAAGCACCCTTCTGGCAAGACAGTGATGGAGTGAATGATGGTGAAAGTTTTTCTTTTTCGGGCCACCCTGCCTTGGTGGGAATCGGCCAGTGTGATAATAAAAAAAATAAAAATAATATATATATATATTTATATATATATATATATATATATATATATATATATATATATATATATATATATATATATATATATATATATATATATATATATATGTCGTGCCGAATAGGCAGAACTTGCGATCTTGGCTTAAATAGCAACGCTCATCTTGCCATATAAGACAAGCGAAAATTTGTGTAAGCAATAATTTCGGAAAAATCATTCTGAACCTGGCGAAAAAATTATATTTCATTGTCTTTGTTTAGTGTTAAATTACTGTAAACGTATTTAAAATATATTTAGTTGGGTTAGGCTAAAATAAATTGCGCTTGTTATAATAAGGTTAGGTAAGTTTTATAAGATTCTTTTGGTGCAAAATTATAAATTTTTACATTAACATTAATGAAAAAAATATATCTTTAAACGTATAAGAGAAAATTTTAGAAAGGATTTAATTTTAAATGAGTTCTTGCTAATTGACCAGTTTTACATATTCGGCACGACATATATATATATATATATATATATATATATATATATATATATATATATATATATATATATATATATATATATATATATATATATATATATATATTTATATATATATATATATATATATATATATATATATATATATATATATATATATATATATATATATGTCGTGCCGAATAGGCAGAACTTGCGATCTTGGCTTAAATGGCAACGTTCATCTTGCCATATAGGACAAGCGAAAATTTGTGTATGCAATAATTTCGCCAAAATCATTCTGAACCTAACGAAAAAAATATATTTCAATGTGTTTGTTTAGTATTAAATTACTGTAAACAAATCTAAAATATATTTAGTTAGGTTAGGCCAAAATAAATTGCGCTTGTTATAATAAGGTTAGGTAAGTTTTATAAGATTCTTTTGGTGCAAAATTAAAAATTTTTACATTAACATTATTGAAAAAATATATATCTTTAAACGTATAAGGGAAAATTTCGGAAAGGACTTAATTTTAAATGAGTTCTTGCTAATTAACCCACAGGATCATACAATCCTACATGAATCATGCACCCTGCAGAGCTAGGTGTTGTACTGTGATCCGAGGACAAACGATGGTGTGGGTGCCTCAGAGCTAATTTCATTCTACTCCTCATTTGGTGTGCTAGCTTCCACAAGCACTATATATAGTATTGTAACCAACGTTTAGCTAAGCGATGCTAAGCGCCCATACTTATCGCGGGTCTAGCTCCGTGTTAAAGTACTGTGGACTCTGATACAGAGTTAGCAGGTTCGAGTCCTGCTGTGTACGTAGAGACAATGTTTGTAAATAATTTCGCCTGTTTGCGAATTGCTAAGCATATATGCATGTATATATATATATGTATGTATGTATATATATATATATATATATATATATATGTAATATATATTATGTATATATATTTATATGTATATATATGTTGATAGTTCCTTGATAATGTGAGTAGTCACGAAAGCACTTGGAATTTCTCTATTCTTTCAGAGTGGTTGTTTTGCATATTTTGAAATCACCTGTTTACTGTGATCTTATTGCATATATATATATATATATATATATATATATATATATATATATATATATATATATATATATATATATATATATATATATATATATATATATATATGCAAAACAACCACTGTGAAAGAGTAGTGAAGTTCCAAGCGCTTTCGTGACTACTCACACTGTCAAGGAACTATGAAAGTAATACATCAAAAGAAGGCAATTAAAGGGCTTAGACTACACCTCACAGTCAACCCCCACAACAAAGAAACACCTGACGCGCGACAATACCGGACTCATAAGAAAAGAGGAACACTGCAGTAGGCCCGCTGGTCCAACTAGACAGGTCCTCACGACATCCCACTAACAAAATATTCTACCCAAGAAATAAGGTTTATTATTTGTCCAATGTATTATTAAACTCTAACCAAATTTTATTAATTATAAATGAGTCTAATTTATATAAATATAAAGAAATATTCATATTATTTTCAAAACTGATTTTTATGAAACAAGATTCAATTATATTTCTGTCAACCATGGACTTGCTTGATACAACTTTCTCAACTTTTTGAAAATCAATTGGATGGTTAAAATCTCTCACATGAATAATTAGAGCATTGGAATCTTGTCCAGTTCTAATGCTATATTTATGTTGGTTTAATCTAAGTTCGAGATTTTTACCAGTTTGACCATAAACTTTATCGCAAATTTTACAAGGAATCTTACAGACACATCCGTCAGCATTTTGGGGGGAATTCTTTATCAAAAGTTTTTTTACTGTATCAAGATTTTTAAATACAACTTTAATATTAAAAGTCTTAAGAAGAGAAGGCATATCAACCAAGTTTTCATGGTAAGGGAGAACCAACATATTTTTGGTTGAATAAGGTTGGTTGTCCCTTTTTGGGTTGTAAAAAGTATTTTTTAGCAATTTTAAAGGATTTATCAATTACATTTCTCGGGTATTTCAGATCAATGGCTATTTCATAAATTTTGCATATTTCCTCATCTATAAACTCTGGACTATAAATACGTAAAGCTCTCAAAAACATTGATGAGAAAACAGACAGTTTAACTCTATCTTGATGGGAAGAATAATAGTGTACATAGGAACAGTTATTTGTAGGTTTTCTGTAAATTTTAAATTTGAATTCATTATTACTCTTAATAATTAAAACATCTAGAAAAGGCAATGAGTTATTTTCCTCAAACTCAACAGTAAAGTTTATAGAATGGGCTAAGCTATTTAATTTGCCAAGGAAATGGTGTATAGCTACATTCTTAGGCATAAGACATAAAATATCATCAATATATCTGAACCATTTTGCTCTATTAGGGAGGACTGTGTTAAGCAATCTTGTTTCAAAAAATTCCATGTATAGATTACTAAGAACAGGTGAAAGAGGATTTCCCATTGCCATACCAAATTTCTGATTTCAAAACTTATCATTAAATACAAATTTTGCATCAACAATGCAAAGTTTAATAAGTTTAATGATAGTAGGAACTGGCAATGGTAAATCATAATTAACGAGTTCTTCAGATAGGAAACTTAATAAATCATCAACAGGAACTTTCGTAAACAAGGAAGTAACATCAAAACTAACCATGCTAAAATCATTTAAGTCAGTCAAGGAGCTTAATTTATAAACTAAATCTAAGTTGTTTTTAACATTAAAGTTAGAAATTTTACCAACAATAGGGCTCAAAATGTTAACAAGCCATTTGGATAATTTATACGAAACAGAACCTATGGAGCTAATAATTGGTCTAATTGGATTACCTGGTTTGTGTGTTTTTATTAGTCCATATATGTAAGGTAAGGATTAGTGCAACTTATCATAGGAGGAAAGTGTTTGCAAAGGACCAAGGAGACCGGAGAGTAAGACACTCAGCAGGGAGCAGCACTGAGCAACAAGACCACCACTTCTCTGTCAGACACACGTAATATTCATCTAGTTGGGGGTGCATGCCAGGTCAACAGCACCACCCTCTGCATTTTGGAAACTAAAGGTCGTTCACACCTGAAAGCTATAAAAATTAGAGTAAATAACATTTACTAGTATTTAATAACGCACAGACCAACTAACTGACATTAGTTTTCGAAAAAGAAATGGAAAACATGCCCACTCACTCAGCACCTGGACCAAATTCATGGAATGTTTATAAAGAAGTGCAAAGTACCACTAGCACGAGCCCTCAATATTCTTTGTAGAAAGGGCCTAGATCTAGGTGAAATACCACAGGCCTTAAATAGTGCAGACATAGCTCCTTTGCACAAGGGAGGTAGTAGAGCACTAGCTAAAAATTACAGACCAGTAGCCCTAACCTCGCACATCATAAACATCTTCGAAAGAGTGATGAGACGGCAGGTTACAAATTTCATGGACCAGCACAACCAACATAACCCGAACCAGCATGGTTTTAGAGCAGGACGATCATGTTTGTCACAGCTGCTGAACGATTATGACAGAATTATTTAGGCACTGGAAGACGACCAAAACGCAGATATGATTTACATAGATTTTGTAAAGGCGTTTGACAAATGCGATCATAGTGTGATAGCGCACAAAATGAAGGCCTTGGGCATGACGGGGAAGATAGGCAGATGGATTTTCGGTTTAATAACACACAGAACAGAAAAAGTAGTATTGAACAGGGCAAGATCCAGCATCAGAGAGGTCAAAAGCTCAGTGCCCCAAGGCACTGTCCTGGCACCTCTGCTGTTTCTCATCCTCATAGCACACATAGACAAAAGCACATGGCACACTTTTGTGTCATCATTTGCAGATGACACTAAAATAAGCATGAAAGTCACTACGGTAGACGACACTAAAAAAGTACAGGGTTTTCCAGTGGGCAGTAGAGAACAACATGACGTTCAGTGGTGATAAGTTCCATCTGCTTACGTATGGAAAGAATGAAGAACTCAAAAGGAACACTATATACATAACTCAAGAGGGTCACCAAATAGAATGTAAGGAACATGTAAAAGACCTGGGGATAATTATGTCAGCGGACCTTTCTTTTAAAGGCCATAACAAGACAAATGTCACGACAGCCAGGAAGATGACGGGGTGGGTATTGAGAACTTTCAAAACAAGGGAAATAATGCCGATAGTGACACTTTTCAAATCGCTAGTGCTCCCTCACTTAGAATATTGCTCAGTGCTGACGGACCCGTTCAAAGCAGGTGAAATATCGTAGCTGGAACAAATACAGAGATCGTTTAAGGCTCACATTGAGCTTGTAAAGCACCTAAACTACTGGGAACGCCTGCAAGTCTTGAACATGTATTCATTGGAGCGGAGGCGAGAGAGATACATTATAATATATACCTGGAAGGTACTCGAGGGACTGGTCCTAAATCTGCACATTGCCATAACAACATGCTGGAGTGAGAGATACGGGAGGAAGTGTAAAATAAACCTAGTGAGGAGCAGGGGTGCGGTGGGGATAATAAGGGAACACCGTATCAACGTCCGGGGTCCCAGATAATTCAACATCTTACCAGAAGATATCAGAAACATGGTTGGAACAAGTGTAGACGCCTTCAAGAGGAAACTGGACAAGTGTCCTCACTAGGTGCCAGATCAACCAGGCTGTTACCTGGAGGTTACCTGGAGGTTATTCCGGGGATCAACGCCCCCGCGGCCCGGTCCATGACCAGGCCTCCCGATGGATCAGGGCCTGATCAACTAGGCTGTTACTGCTGGCCGCACGCAGTCCAACGTACGAGCCACAGCCCGGCTGATCCGGCACTGACTTTAGGTATCTGTCCAGCTCTCTCTTGAAGGCAGCCAGGGGTTTATTGGCAATTCCCCTAATGCTTGATGGGAGGCTGTTAAACAGTTTTGGGCCCCGGACACTTATGGTGTTTTCCCTTAGTGTACCAATGGCGCCCCTACTTTTTATTGGGGGCATTTTGCATCGCCTGCCCAGTCTTTTACTTTCGTAGGGAGTGATTTCTGTGTGCAGATTTGGGACCATTCCTTCCAAGATTTTCCAAGTGTAGATTATGATATATCTCTCCCTCCTGCGTTCCAACGAGTACAAGTCAAGTGCTTCCAAGCGTTCCCAGTAGTTAAGGTGCTTGACAGAACTTATACGTGCAGTAAAGGATCTCTGTGCACTCTCTAGATCTGCGATTTCACCTGCTTTGAATGGAGATGTTAATGTACAGCAGTATTCTAGCCTACAGAGAACAAGTGATTTGAAAAGGATCATCATGGGCTTGGCATCTCTCGTTTTGAAAGTTCTCATTATCCATCCTATCATTTTCTTTGCACGTGCGATCGTGGCACTGTTGTGATCCTTGAAAGTGAGATCCTCAGACATTACTACTCCCAGGTCCCTTACATTATTTTTCCGGTCTATTGTATGGCCGGAGTCAGTAGTATACTCTGTTCTAGTTATTATCTCCTCCAGTTTTCCATAACGGAGTAGTTGGAATTTGTCCTCATTGAACATCATATTGTTTACCGTTGCCCACTGGAAAACTTTGTTTATATATTCTTGGAGGTTAACCGCGTCCTCAGCAGATGACAGCCTCATGCAGATCCTAGTATCATCCGCAAAGGATGATACGGTGCTGTGGTGTATATCTCTGTTTATGTCTGATATGAGGATAAGGAATAAGATGGGGGCGAGTACTGTGCCTTGTGGAACAGAGCTCTTCACTATGGCAGCCTCCGATTTAACTCTGTTGACCACTACTCTTTGTGTTCGATTTGTTAGGAAGTTGAAGATCCATCTCCCCACTTTCCCAGTTATTCCTTTAGCACGTATTTTATGGGCTATTACGCCATGATCGCATTTGTCAAATGCTTTTGCAAAGTCTGTGTATATTACATCTGCATTCTGATTTTCTTCCAGTGCATCCAAGGCCATGTCATAGTGATCCAGTAGTTGTGAAAGGCAGGAGCGACCTGCCCTGAACCCATGTTGCCCTGGATTGTGCAGATTTTAGGAATCCAGGTGATTTGCAATCCTGCTTCTTAGCACTCTTTCAAAGATTTTTATGATGTGGGACGTCAGAGCTATTGGTCTATAGTTCTTAGCTAATGCTTTGCTGCCACCTTTATGGAGTGGGGCTATATCCGTTGTTTTAAGTGACTGTGGAATTTCACCCATGTCCAAGCTCCTCCTCCATAGTGTACTTAGGGCACGCGAGAGGGGTTTCTTGCAGTTCTTAATGAAAACAGAGTTCCACGAGTCTGGGCCCGGGGCTGAGTGCATAGGCATGTTGTCAATGGCTTTTTCGAAATCTATCGGAGTTAGGGTAATGTCGGAAATCTGGCATACATTTATGGAGTTTTGAGGCTCATTCATGAAGAAATCATTTGGGTCGTCGATCCTCAGACCGATTAGTGGTTCACTAAACACAGAGTCGTACTGGAATTTCAATATTTCACTCATTTCCTTGTTGTCATCTGTGTAAGTCCCATCCTGTCTGAGTAAGGGCCCGATACTAGATGTGGTATTTGCCTTGTTTTTGGCATATGAAAAGAAATATTTTGAATTTCTTTCAATTTCACTAATAGCTTTAAGCTCCTCCTAAATCTCCTGATTCCTGTAAGAGTCATTTAGCTTAAGTTCGATAGTTTCCACTTCCCTGGTCAGCGCTTCCTTTCGTGTATCAGATATTCTAGCACTCCTGAGGAGCTCAGTGACTCTTCGTCGTCTTCTGTAGAGGGAGCGTCTTTTTCTCTCCAGTTTACTCCTGCTCTTCTTCTTTCTTAGGGGAATATGCCTAGAACATGCTTCGGCTACCAGGAAGTTGATCCTTTCAAGGCACTGGTTTGGATCCATGTCATTTAAGACATCTTCCCAACATGTTTCGTTTAGGACATGGTTTACCTGGTCCAAGTTGATGTTCTTGTTGTTGAAGTTGTATTTTGTGAAGACACCTTCACAGGTACATGCATTCTGCTGATCAGTACCCCCATGCATGTACGTCTGGACTTCGATTAGGTTGTGATCGGAATTAGTTGTTTTTGATATTCTTATGTCTCTTATCAGGTCCTCATTATTTGTGAAGATAAGGTCAAGTGTGTTTTCTAGTCTTGTTGGATCCACTATCTGCTGGCTTAAGGTGTGTTTATCGCAGAGACTTAGTAGCTCATGTGTGTGTGACCTTTCATCTGCGCTACCTCCGGGGATTGTTTCAGCTATAACATTATTTGCTACATTCTTCCATTTTGTATGCCTTAGGTTGAAATTACCAAGCAGTAAGATGTTTGGGGATGGAGCTGGAAGGTTTTCCAAACAGTAATCAATTTTCAGTAGCTGTTCCTTGAACTGTTGTGAGGTTGCATCTGGTGGTTTGTATACAACCACAATGACTAGGTTTTGGTTCTCGATCTTTATTGATAGAACTTCAACTACCTCATTTGTGGTGTTCAGCAACTCCGTGCAGATAAGGGACTCTTTGACATACAGGCCAACCCCCCCTTGTTGCCTGTTTTTTCTGTCGCATCTAAGAAGGTTGTAACCACTTATCCATATTTCACTGTCAAAGTGATCTTTTGTGTGAGTCTCTGTGAAGGCTGCAAACATTGCATTAGACTCCTCTAGAAGTCCACTGATAAAAGGTATTTTGTTGTTGGTGGATGGCTTAAGGCCCTGTATATTAGCAAATATGAACGAGGTTGTATTCTGTGTTTGTTGGGGGGATTTTGTTATTGGCATCAGTAGTTGTAATTCTGGAGGGCCATGGGTGGCCACTGGCTGCGCCTCCAGTCCAACAAGGCTCCAAGATGGTGGACTATTTTTGTTATTTCCTTCCATTTTCTTTTTTCGTTTCCTGCCACTAAAAAATCACCTGGAGTTGGGTTGTCGTAGCTACTATTGTTTGTCTTGTGGGGTCTGTGCCTCCTGGTCCCTTTTAGATGGTATGCAGGGCACTCGATGTTGTAACACTGCTTCTGGAGGACCGAGGAGTGGCACATTTTTGGGTGAAAGAAAGTACAGGAAGAAGAACGACACACTCCTTTAGACAGGAGGTCGCTACATTTTTTGGGATGGTCAAAGTTGCATGTCCCATTTTTTTCCCCTGTTATTCCATGCTTACAGATGCCCCAAGCATAATATTTGCACAAATTCACCTTTGGTTGAGAATTGTTGGGAGGTGTGTTGTCAATTTCTGCAGGTTCTGGGACTGCACTATAATCCTCAGTATCCAAGCCAGGGCCACCCCGTCCTGGATTCCATCTACTTTCCCCAGTAGAGGAAGAAGGAGACTCCTCTCCAACATCTGTACTGTGGGCCACGGTCTTGTGCAATGATGGTTGTATATTTACAGTTTTAGATGGTTGTATATTTACTGTTTTTGTGGTGGTTTTGGTAGTGTCCCTAGGAGAGTCTGGGCTGGCAGTAAGACTGGGGGCTGGGTCTGGGTCAGCACTGGGGCTGGGGGCTGGGTCTGGGTCAGCACTGGGGCTGGGGGCTGGGGCTGGGTCTGGGTCAGTGGCTGGGCCTGGGCCAGCGGCTGGGCCTGGGCCAGCACCAGCACTGTGGGTATTAGTGCTATGACTGGGGGAGCCTGGGCCAGCACCAACACTGTGGGTATTAGTGCTATGACTGGGGGAGCCTGGGCCAGCACCAGCACTGTGGGTATTAGTGCTATGACTGGGGGAGCCTGGGCCAGCACCAGCACTGTGGGTATTAGTGCTATGACTGGGGGAGCCTGGGCTAGCACCAGCACTGTGGGTATTAGTGCTATGCCTGGGGGAGCCTGGGCCAGCACCAGCACTGTTGGTATTAGTGCTATGACTGGGGGATGGGTCTGGCTTAGCACCATGTGGGTGACTAGATAGTTTCGAGTAATCTGTTGTGGTATGGACATTCTGCATTTTTTGATGCACTATCTCTTGCTCCCATGTTTTATATATTTTTGGTAGACTATCCAAGAGGTCATCCTTGTTTTCTTGATTTTTTTTATCATTTATTACTCTTCTTAGTACCTTTCTGATACCTGCCCAAAGTTCTACATCTTTATTGCACAACCAGAAGCACCTTGCTAGTTCAAGGTCATGTTTTGAGGCTGTGATGGATATTTGGGGCAGCAGGCCTGCAGCAGCAACAGCCTGGTTGACCAGGCAAGCACCAGATGATAGTAGATAAACTCTCGAAACTCTTCAAAGGTATTAAGGTGTAGGTGAATTCAGGTAGTGATGAAGGCTGACTAACGTGGGGTTCCACCAGCATACAGACAAACAAGCACACACAAGTATCCACGTACACACACACACACACACACACACGTAGTGTAGTGGGTCACAAGCGCCAGGCTCCGAGAATCTTAGTGCTTTTAGGGCTTGTTTTAGCAGCTAGAAGCAACCAGTGTTAGTCACAACGTCAGTGAACAACCCTACAAGTGATAACCAAAGTATTAGCAAAAATAAAAAAAGTAAAGGCGAGAGAAAGCCTGAAATTATACAACAAAATTTCAAAGTGCCAGTTCGTTGAGGCCTAGTTGGCACTTGTTGCCACATTGTTACAAATATACAAAGTACAAAGCGAGTGACTAAAGAGAAAAGATCAAATAGAATTAAGAGAGGTTGGCTAACGACAAACTGTGATGTAGCACACAGCGTGAACAAGCTAGCCAGAAAGGGGATATATATATATATATATATATATATATATATATATATATATATATATATATATATATATATATATATATATATATATATATAAATATATAAATATATATATATACATATATATATATATATATATATATATGTATATATATATATATATATATATATATATATATATATATATATATATATATATATAAATATATATATATATATATATATATATATTTATATATATATATATATGTATATATATATATATATATATATATATATATATATATATATATATATATATATATATATATATATATATATATATATATGTATATATATATATATATATATATATATATATATATATATATATATATATATATATATATATATATATATATATATATATATATATACATATACATAAATATATATAAGCAGAGGTGGTGGCAGCAGTAGGCCTGAGGAAGTAGCGCCGCCATAACAGGTTGGGTGTCATCACAAATAAGAAGTGTACTTACCAAAAGTGAGTGTAAATTATAAAAGTAGCAGTATACAAGTGATAAGTGTGGTAAATGAGGACTCAAAAGGGCAACGAGAAAAGAATAGCTGAAGAAGTCAGCGGCGGAAGGGCGAGGTGCACGAGTCATTGTACAGCGAGCATCGTACATCAGGCATCTGGATGGACGTCCCCTCTGAGGAGTAACGTACAAATCACCTGTTAGTGGTTGGCGGGAAGTTTTGAATGGTAGAGCCGGCCCTACGATCACTGGTAGCTGGCTATCACAAACCCTGCTCCAGAGCGATTATCATACACACAACACCTAGCAGTAGTAGGAAGATAAAATTTGTAGGAGCAAGGAATAGGCAGGAGGATTAAGTCGGGGCTAATGGGACTACAGCCCTGACAACAGTTTCGAGAGATAATGTTTTAGGACACAAAGACAGTACAATCTGAGAAGCAAGTATAGGGTACACATGTAGTAAAAGGTAGTACATAACTGGGTGAAAGAATGACTTGTTAACACACGCTAGTATTATAATTATTAGAATTACTCTTAGTGTTAATGGTATCTTATTAGTATTACGGATACACAGAGGTGAATTGTATTTCTGGGACATATAAACAACTGAAGTGCTCACACACACACGCGCGCACACACATACACTCGGGGCCAGGAGCTGAGTCTCGACCCCTGAAACCACAACTAGGTGAGTACACACAGCTGATCCTTGGAATTTGACCGCGTCCCCTCACCCCCTCCACACACCTTTCCCTCCCCTACAGACCTTTCCCCTCCCCCGCTCTTGCCTTCACTCCCTCCTCCCTCCTATCTTTCTCTCTTTCTTTCTCTCTTTCTTTCTCTCTCCCTCTCTCTCTCTCTCTCTCTCTCTCTCTCTCTCTCTCTCTCTCTCTCTCTCTCTCTCTCTCTCTCTCTCTCTCTCTCTCTCTCCCTCACTCCCATAACCCTATCTCTCACCCTCCTCTCTCTCACTAGGCTTCTCTCTCCATCTCTCCATTTCTCTCTCTCATAGCCTTTTCCCTCACCCTCCTTTCTCCCTCTCTCTCTCTCTCTCCCTCTCCCTCTCTTTCTCCCTCTCTCTACCCTTTCTCTCCCCCTCACATTTCTCTCTCTCTCCCACTTGGTCTTATCCCTCACCCCCATACTCTCTCCTTTCTCTCCCTCTTTCTACCCTTTCTCTCTCCTCTCTCTCCCTCTTTCTACCCTTTCTCTCTCCCCCTCGCACCCTCTCCCTCCTCTAGCCTTCTGTCTGTGGTAAAAAAAAAAAAAAAAAAAAAAAATGGGTGGCCCTAGAGGACGGAAAACCAGAGATCTGGTAGACGAACCAGGGAGGAAAGACTGGGAGTTAGAGCTCCAAAAAAGGGAGGAAGAGTGGGGAAGGAAGATAGTAGAGCTTGGTAAGAAAATGGAGGAGCGGATAGCTGAAGAGTGCAGGAAGTGGGAAGTACAGGTCTTAGCAGCAGAAGCTAGGATACAGTGCTTAGAAGTGAAACGGCAAAGCCTGAAACAGATTAGAGAGACAAATGACAATTCAGATGTGACATCAGGAAATTCAATGTCAGGCGCAGACAAGGGGACGGTAAGCAACAACGGAGACATGCCGTACACGAAGGCCCTATCAGACCCACGTGGGGCCAGGGAAAAGACGAGGAGCACACTAAGATCAAATGACAGGTCCGAAGACAATGAAGGTATGCTATATGCAGAGATTCTAACAGCCAACTGCAGTAGCAAGGGACAGCTGGTCATGAAAGACAGTTCACTGAGAATAGAAGTTTCAGATATGACAGGGACTGAAGGCAAGAACATGTCAATGGAAGGAAATAAAATGCCTCAGAGGAAGCAGATGGAGACTCAGTGGGAGGAGGAAAGGGCGAGGTCAGTTTTTGTGTACGGGCTCCATGAAGCCAAGGGGGACAACTTTGAAGAAATAAAACAGGAGGAGAAAAAAATGATTGAAGGCATCATGAAAACAATAGGTGAGGGCGATATGACCCAGGTGACAAATTTTCAGAGAATTGGGTGGTTTGTGAGTGGAAGGATACGGCCTGTCAGAGTAACTTTCAAGGAAGAATCAGTTCGAACCAGGATTCTGCAAGAGAAAGCAAGACTGAGGGACAAACAGGGGTACCAGAGAGTATACCTCGACCGCGACAGAACACAAGAAGAAAGGACTACACTGAAAGAGAGGGTACAGAGACGCAAGGAGGAACGAGAGGAAATGACGAAAATGAGCAGGACCCAGACACAGGAGGAAGGGCAAACACACCCCACAGAATCTCCCACCAAAAGACTCCAACTGCGACATTCCCAAAGCAACTGAGCAACCTATACTACAACCCACTCACTGTTCCCTCTGCCACCAACCCCCATATCAAAAACCTCACCCCAACAGCTGTCCCTTATGGGCATTCTGACCCCACCCCCATCATCACAAACCTCACCTACACCACAGCCCCATATAGGCCCCCACCAAGGCTCTCGCTCCCCCAACCTCAATATTCTTTCATGACCACAATGATAGAAAAGAAACTGAAAGTTTGGTACACAAACGCGGATGAAATAACGAATAAACATGAGGAGTGGAACGAAAGAATCAGTGAAAAATCCCCAGATATCATAGCAGTCACAGAAACAAAACTCGCTGAGACAATAACAGACACAATCTTCCCAACGGGATATCAGATCCTGAGGAAAGATAGAAGGAGTAGAGGGGGAGGAGGGGTTGCACTGCTCATAAAACACCGATGGGGATTTGAGGAAATGGAAGGCATGGACATGATTGGAGAAAGAGACTACATTGTAGGTACAATTCAGTCCGGAGAACATAAAGTAGTCATTGGAGTGATGTATAACCCACCACAGAACTGCAGGAGGCCAAGAGTGGAGTATGAAGAAAACAACAGGGTGATGGTGGACACACTGGCTGAGGTGGCAAGAAGAGCTCACTCGAGCAGAGCAAAGTTACTGGTAATGGGCGATTTCAACCAGAGGGAGATCGTCTGGGAAAACCTGGGAAAGCCATATGGGGGTCCCGAAACATGGAGAGCCAAGATGATGGACGTGATACTTGAAAACCTCATGCATCAACATGTCAGGGACACAACCAGAGAGAGAGGGGAGGATGAGCCAGCAAGACTGGATCTTGTGTTCACCCTGAGCAGTTCAGACATTGAGGACATCACTTACGAGAGGCCCCTTGGAGCTAGCGATCACTTGGTTCTGAGTTTTGATTATATAGTAGAGTTATAAGTGGAGAAGGTAACAGGAACTGAAGGGGACAGGCCAAACTATAAAAGGGGGGACTACACAGGTATGAGAAACTTCCTGCAGGAGGTTCAGTGGGACAGAGAAATGGTAAGAAAATCAGTAAACGAGATGATGGAATATGTGGCAACAAAGTGCAAGGAGGCAGAGGAAAGGTTTGTTCCCAAGGGAAACAGAAATAATAGGAAGACCAAAACGAGTCCTTGGTTTACTCGAAGGTGTAGGGAGGCAAAAACTAAGTGCAACAGAGAATGGAAAAGGTACAGGAGGCATAGGACCCAGGAAAACAAGGAGATTAGTAGAAGAGCCAGAAACGAGTATGCACAGATAAGGAGGGAGGCCCAGCGACAGTATGAAAACGACATAGCATCGAAAGTCAAATCTGACCCGAAACTGCTGTATAGCCACATTAGGAGGAAGACAACAGTCAAGGACCAGGTGATAAGGCTGAGGAAAGAAGGTGGAGAACTCACAAGAAACGATCAAGAGGTATGTGAGGAGCTCAACACGAGATTTAAGGAAGTATTTACAGTAGAGACAGGAATTACTCTGGGGGGACAGACCAGATGGGGACACCAGCAAGGAATACACCAACAAGTGTTGGACGACATACATACAGATTTAGGAGGAGGTGAAGAAACTGCTAAGGGACATCGATACCTCAAAGGCAATGGGACCGGACAACATCTCCCCGTGGGTCCTTAGAGAGGGAGCAGATATGTTGTGCGTGCCACTTACCACAATCTTCAACACGTCCCTGGAAACTGGGC
Source organism: Cherax quadricarinatus (assembly GCF_038502225.1). Classification (NCBI taxonomy): domain Eukaryota; kingdom Metazoa; phylum Arthropoda; class Malacostraca; order Decapoda; family Parastacidae; genus Cherax; species Cherax quadricarinatus. The sequence goes on along the minus strand of NW_027195218.1, from coordinate 162,579 downwards.
AACTACCTGAGGTATGGAAGACGGCAAATGTAGTTCCCATTTTTAAAAAAGGAGACAGAAAAGAGGCACTAAACTATAGACCTGTGTCATTGACGTGTATAGTATGCAAAATTATGGAGAAGATTATCAGGAGGAGAGTGGTGGAGCACCTGGAACGGAACAAGAGTGTAAATGCCAACCAGCACGGATTCACGGAAGGCAAATCCTGTGTCACAAACCTTCTGGAGTTTTATGATAAAATAACAGAAGTAAGACACGAGAGAGAGGGGTGGGTTGATTGCATCTTCTTGGACTGCAAGAAGGCCTTTGACACAGTTCCTCACAAGAGATTAGTGCAGAAGCTAGAGCATCAGGCGCATATAACAGGAAGATCACTGCAATGGATCAGAGAATACCTGACAGGGAGGCAACAACGAGTCATGGTACGTAATGATGTATCACAGTGGGCACCTGTGACGAGCGGGGTCCCACAGGTGTCGGTCCTAGGACCAGTGCTATTTTTGGTATATATGAACGACATGATGGAAGGGTTAGACTCAGAAGTGTCCCTGTTTGCAGATGATGTGAAGTTAATGAGGAGAATTAAATCTGATGAGGACCAGGCAGGACTTCAAAGAGACCTGGACAGACTGGACACCTGGTCCAGCAAATGGCTTCTCGAATTTAATCCTGCCAAATGCAAAGTCATGAAGATAGGGGAAGGACACAGAAGACCACAGACAGCGTATAGGCTAGGTGGCCAAAGACTGCAAACCTCATTCAAGGAGAAAGATCTTGGGGTGAGTATAACACCGAGCATGTCTCCGGAAGCACACATCAATCAGATAACTGCTGCAGCATATGGGCGCCTGGCAAACCTGAGAACAGCATTCCGATACCTTAGTAAGGAATCGTTCAAGACACTGTACACCGTGTATATCAGGCCCATACTGGAGTATGCAGCACCTCGTCAAGAAACTAGAGAAAGTACAAAGGTTTGCCACAAGGTTAGTTCCAGAGCTAAGGGGAATGTCCTATGAAGAAAGATTAAGAGGAATCGGCCTGACGACACTGGAGGACAGGAGGGTCAGGGGAGACATGATAACGACATATAAAATACTGCGTGGAATAGACAAGGTGGACAAAGACAGGATGTTCCAGGGAGGGGACACAGAAACAAGAGGCCACAATTGGAAGTTGAAGACACAAATGAGTCAGAGAGATATTAGGAATTATTTCTTCAGTCATAGAGTTGTAAGGCATTGGAATAGCCTAGAAAATGACGTAGTGGAGGCAGGAACCATACACAGTTTTAAGACGAGGTTTGATAAAGCTCATGGAGCGGGGAGAGAGAGGGCCCAGTAGCAACCGGTGAAGAGGCGGGGCCAGGAGCTAAGACTCGACCCCTGCAACCACAAATAGGTGAGTACAAATAGGTGAGTACACATACGTGTTTTTCAGGCACTTGTAGAAGCAGAGAGTAGACTTAGTATCACTGACAGGTAGAGTAGCTAAGGAGGAGTAGGCGAGGAGGGTTATTTTCTGGGTACACTCTCACTCTCTAACACACTAGGCGGCTAGGAATCTAGAAAGTAGGAATTCTAAGAAGAGTGATAAACATAGAAGGAACTAACGTGTAGGTGGCTGGGTCAGCATCAGGTCATATTTAGGCCAGTGAATCACATGTGCACACAGTGCAAACATTCTGCATACTTACAAGCATGCATAATGCACACACATGAACACCCACATACATATACATGCACACAGGTCAATTGACAACTCACTGTGACTTGATAGTACCCTACCCATTCCTTTCCCTACACCTTTCTCTCTCTTTCTCTTTCCACTTCCCCTTTTCTCTTCCTCTCTCTCCCTTCCCCCATTCCCCTCTCTTTCCCTCTCCCCTCCCTCCCTTCCCCCCTTTCTCTCCCTCTAACCCCCTTCCCACTCTTTCTTCTCTTCTCATCACTCTCCCTGTCCCACTCCCTCACTCTCCTCATCTCTCTCCCCCATACAACTCCCCACCCCCCACCCCCTTTATCTATGTATCCCTTTTTCCCTCCACCTCTCTCTTCCTCTACTCATCTTTCTCTTCACTTCTCCCTTTCCTTCTCTCAACCTCCATTCCCCATCTGTTTATCCCTCTTTCTCTCCCCTCTCTTTCTCTCCACCTCTCTCTCCCTCTACCCCCCTTTCTCTCCACCTCTATCACTCTCCTCCTTCCTGTTTCACACACACACACACACACACACACACACACACACACACACACACACACACACACATACACACAACCTGACGACACTGGAGGACAGGAGAGATAGGAGGACATGATAACAACATACAAAATACTGAGAGGAATTGACAAGGTGGACAAAGACAGGATGTTCCAGAGATGGGACACAGCAACAAGGAAACACAGTTGGAGGTTGAAGACACAGATGAATCACAGGGATGTTAGGAAGTATTTCTTCAGCCACAGAATAGTCAGGAAGTGGAATAGTTTGGGAAGCGATGTAGTGGAGGCAGGATCCATACATAGCTTTAAGCAAAGGTATGATAAAGCTCACGGTTCAGGGAGAGTGACCTAGTAGCGACCAGTGAAGAGGCGGGGCCAGGAGCTTCGACTCGACCCCTGCAACCTCAACTAGGTGAGGTGAGGTGAGTACACACACACACATACACACACAGGCAAATTGACACCTCACTGTGATTTGATAGTACCCTACCCATTACTTTCAATGCACCTCTCTCCCTCTCTTTCCCCTCTCTCTCTTTTTTCTCTTCCTTTCTCTCCTTCCCCCCATTTATCCCCTCTTTCCCTTCCTCTCTCCCTCCCTCCCTTCAACCTTTCTCACTTTCTACCCCCTTCCAACTCTTTCTCCATCTTCCCATCACTCTTCCTGTCCCCCTCCTTCCCTCTCCCCATCCCTCCCCCACTTACACCTCCCCACCACCCACCTTCCCTCTATCTCACTTTTTCTCCATCTCTCTCTTCCTCTACACCTCTTTCTCTCCACCTCTCCTTCTCTCTCTACCACTCTGTTCCTACCTGTCACACACACACACACACATACACACACACATGCACACACACACACACACACACACACACACACACACACACACACACACACACACACACACACACACACACACACACACACACACACACACAGCCTGCAGTCAATGCAGGAGACAAGACTTATGCAGAGACTCTAACAGTCAACTACAGTGGCAGGGAACAGCTGAGCAGGGAAGACAGTCCACTGAGCATAGGGGCTGCAGCAAGGGCAGGGGTTGAAGGCAGGAATGTCTCGATGGAAGGAGATGAAACAACTCAGAGGATGCAAAGAGAGACACAGTGGGAAGCGGAGAGGGAGAGGTCAGAGTTGGTCTACAGGCTCCAAGAAGTTGAAGGGAAAACCATGATGAAAGAAACCAGGGGGAGAAGAAAGCAATGGAGAGTATCTTGAAAGCAATAGGTGAGGGAGACATGACCCAGGTGGCAAATTTTTGGAGAATTGGGTGGTTTGCGGGCAGAGAGAGACGGCCTGTCAAAGTAATCTTCAAGGCAGAATCAGCTCTAACCAGGGTCCTGCAGGAGAAAGCACGGTTGAGGGACAATCCAGAGTACCGGAGAGTGTACTTCGATCGCGACAGACAGCAGGAAAGGACGATACTGAGAGAGAGGGTACAAAAACGAAAGGAGGAACGGAAAGCATCGTTGAAGATGAGCAGAACCCAGACTCAGGTGGAAGGGCAAATACACCCTACAGAGACACCCGCAGAAGGACTCCAACCACAACAACCCTGAAGCAACTGAATATTCTCAACCAAAACCCACACACTGTTCCTTCTGCCCCCACCCTCCATCACAAACCCCACCCCTACAGCAGCCCCCTTTGGGCACTCTGCCCCCACCCCTTACCATAAACTGCACCCACACTGTTACAACCCCAAAACCCACACACTGTTCTCTCTGCCTCCACCCCCCACATCACAAACCCCGCTACTACAGCAGCTCCCTATGGGCACTCTGCCCTTACCCCCATCACAAATCCCACTTACACCACAAACTCCCATAGCCCTCCCCCCAGAGCTCCCACTCCTCCAACCCCAATATTCTCCCAGGTCCACTGTGATAGACAAGAAGCTGAAGGTGTGGTACACAAACACGGATGGAATAGCAAATAAATACGAGTGGCATGAAAGAATCAACGAGAAGTCCCCGGATATCAATGCAATCACAAACAAAACTCACCGAGACAATAACAGACGCAGTCTTCCCACTGGATATCAGATCTTGAGGAAAGATAGGAGGAGCAGAGGGGGAGGAGGGGTTACACTGCTCATAAAAAACTGATGGAGTTTTGAGGAAATGGAAGGCATGGACGAGATTGGAGAAAGCGACTACATAGTAGGCACAATTCAATCTGAGGAACATAAGGTGATATATAACTGAACTGCAGGAGGCCAAGAGAGGAATATGATGAGAACAGCAGAGTGATGGTGGACACACTGGCTGAGGTGGCACAAAGAGCTCAATCGTACAGAGCAAAGTTACTGGTTATCGGCGATTTCAACCACAGGGAGATCGATTGGGAAAACCTGGAGCCTCACGGGGGCCCCGAAACAAGGAGAACCAAGATGATGGATGTACTGGAAACCCTCATGCATCAACACATCAGGGACACTACCAGAGAGTGAGGGGAGGATGAGCCAGCAAGACTGGACATTGTATTCACCCTGAGTAGCTCAGACATTGATGACATCACATATGAGAGGCCCCTCAGAGCTAGAGACCATGTAGTCCTGAGTTTTGATTACATAGTAGAGTTACAGGTGGAGAGGGTAACAGGAGTCGAACGGGAAAAGCCAAACTCTAAAAGGGGGAACTACATAAGTATGAGGAACTTCCTGCGGGAGGTGCAGTGGGACAGAGAAATTGTAGGAAAGTCAGTAAATGAAATGATGGAATATGTAACAACAAAATGTAAGGAGGCAGATGAAAGGTTTGTTCCCAAGGGCAACAGAAACAATGGGAAGAACAAATCGAGTTCTTGGTTTACCCGAAGGTGCAGGTAGGCTAAACCTAAGTGCATTAGAGAATGGAAGAGGTATAGAAGGCAAAGGACCCAGGAAAGCAAGGAGAAAAGTCGAAGAGCCAGAAACGAATATGCACAGTTAAGGAGGGAGGCCCAGCGACAGTACGAAAATGACATAGCATCGAAAGCCAAGTCTGACCCAAAACTGCTGTTTAGCCACATTAGAAGAAAGACGACAGTCAAAGACCAGATGATCAGGCTAAGGAAAGAAAGTGGGGAACACACAAGCAACGATCAAGAGGTATGTGAGGAGCTCAAAATGAGATTTAAAGAGGTATTCACAGTGGAGACAGGAAGAACTCTGGGAAGACAGGACAGAGGGAGACACCAACAGGGAATAGACCAACAAGTGCTGGATGATATGCACACAACTGAGGAAGAGGTGAAGAAGCTGCTAAGTGGCCTTGATACCTCAAAGGCAATGGGACCGAACATCTTCCCATGGGTCCTCATGGAGGGAGCAGATATACTGTGTGTGCCATTAACCACAATCTTCAACACATCCCTTGAAACTGGGCAACTACCTGAGGTATGGAAGACCGCAAATGTAGTTCTCATTTTTAAAAAAGAAGACAGAAAAGAGGCACTAAATTACATACCAGTGTCACTGACGTGTGTAGTATGCAAAGTCACGGAGAAGATTATCAGGAGGAGAGTTGTGGAGCACCTGGAACGGAACAAGATTATAAAAGACAACCAGCACGGATTCATGGAAGGCAAATCCTGTATCACAAACCTCTTGGAGTTTTATGACAAAGTTACAGAAGTAAGACACGAGAGAGAGGATTGGGTTGATTGCATTTTCTTGGACTGCAACAAGGCCTTTGACACAGTTCCTCTCAAGTGAATTGTGGAGAAACTAGAGGATCAGGAACGTATAACAGGAAGAGCACTGCAGTGGATCAGAGAATACCTGACAGGGAAGCAACAACGAGTCATGGTACGGGATGAGGTATCAGAGTGGGCACCTGTGACGAGCGGGGACCCACAGGGGTCGGTCCTAGGACCAGTGCTATTTTTGGTATATGTGAATGACATGATGGAAGGGATAGACTCAGAGGTGTCCCTGTTCGCAGATGATGTAAAGTTAATGAGGAGAATTAAATCAGATGAGGATCAGGCAGGACTTCAAAGAGACCTGGACAGGCTGGACACGTTGTCCAGCAACTGGCTTCTTAAATTCAACGCTGCCAAATGCAAAGTAATGAAGATCGGAGAAGGGCAAAGAAGACCGCAGACAGAGTATAGACTAGGTGGCCAAAGACTGCAAACCTCGCTCAAGAAGAAAGATCATGGGGTGACCATAACACTGAGCATGTCTCCGGAGGCACACATCAACCAGATAACTGCTGCAGCATATGGGCACCTGGCAAACCTGAGAATAGCGTTCCGATAAGTAAGGAATCTTTCAAGACACTGTACACTGTGTACATCAGGCCCATACTGGAGTATGCAGCACCAGTTTGGAACCCACACCTGGCCATGCACGTCAAGAAATTAGAGAAAGTGCAAAGGTTTGCAACAAGGCTAGTTCCGGAGCTCAGGGATATGTCCTATGAAGAAAGGTTAAGGGACATCGGACTGACGACATTTGAGGACAGGGGAGACATGATAACAACGTACAAAATACTGTGTGGAATAGATTAGGTAGGCAGAGACAGGTTGTTCCAATGAGGGGACACAGAAACAAGGGGTCACAATTGGAAGCTGAAGACTCAGACGAGTCAGAGAGATGTTAGGAAGTATTTCTTCAGTCATAGAGTCGTCATGAAGTGGAATAGCCTAGCAAGTGATGTAGTTGAGGCAGGAACAATACATAGCTTTAAGACGAGGTATGACAAAGGTCAGGAAGCAGAAAGAGAGGACCAAGTAGCGATCAATGAAGAGGCGGGGCCAGGAGCCGAGTCTCGACCTCTGCAACCACAATTAGGTGAGTACACACTCACACACAGCTAAGGGGATTGTCCTACGAAGAAAGGTTAAGTGAAATCGGCCTGACAACACTGGAGGACAGGAGGGTCAGGGGAGACATGATAACGACATTTAAATACTGTGTGGGATAGAAAAGGTGGACAAAGATGGAATGGTCCAGAGATGGGACACAGAAACAAGAGGTCACAATTGGAAGTTAAAGACTCAGATGAATCAAAGGGATGTTAGGAAGTATTTCTTCAGTCATAGAGTCAGGCAGTGGAATAGCTTACAAAGTGACGTAGTTTTAAGACGAGGTTTGATAAAGTTCATGGAGCAGGGAGAGAGAGGACCTAGTAGCAATCAGTGAAGAGGCAGGGCCAGGAGCTATGAATCGACCCCTGCAACCACAAATAGGTGAGTACAAATAGGTGAGTACACACACACAAAAACAGCACACACACTATAAAAACCTAACCCATAAAAAGGGGACTCAGAGAGGAAGTTGAAGGCTCAGAGGACAATAAGATGATGGTCCTGGTAAGGAAGAATGGATAGAAGGCCAATGTAAAAGGATGGAACAAGAATGGGACAGAAAACTAGTTGAGCTTTCATTGAAAATGGAGAAGAGGATGGAGGTAGAGAAGAAGAAACGTGAGTTAGAAACTGAAGCCATAGAAGCCAGGATACAGGCCATAGAATATGAGGTCAATAAGCTGATGCAGGTTACAGGGCTATTACCTAGAGGAGACATGGCATTGGAAGCAAGTACACCCCTATTAAACAATGAACCCAAGACTTATTCTAAGGCCCTATCAGTCCACCAAGCAAGGCCGAGAAATATACAGGGAGAGCCATTAGGAGCAGGGGTAGCAGTAAGTGAGGGGAGAGAAGGTAGAGAAGACAACAGATCCCATGCAGAGGCACAACCATGCCACTAACAGTTACAGGAAAAGATAAGGGAGACAGTGGCTATGTACAAATGGGACCCAGAGACACAGAGGGAAAGACAATGAGAAGAGGAAAGGGAGAAGTCAGTGTTTATTCATGGGCTTCATGAGAGCAAAGGGGGGACACATAATGAAAGATGGCAGAAAGAAAAACAGGAGATTGAAAACATCAAAAAATAGGAGAGGAGGATATGACTGAGATAGTAAATTTTCAGTGAATAGGAGGGTACTTCAAAGGGAGAAATCGGCTCGTCAAACTGATTTTCAAGACAGAAATGGTGTGGAACAGGATCCTGCAAGAGAAACCAGGGCTGAAGAAATCATCAACATGTAAGAGGGTGTTCCTAGACCACGACAGAACAAGAACAAAACGAGAGCAGTTGAGGGAGAAGACAAAGAAACGAAAGGGGCTAGGAAGAGAGACAAGGACAGAGTCAGCTTGGGACAACCAGAGCAGGGCAGAGCAACAAGTGCAACAGTAGGGAAAGTGAAAACTAGGCCCAGTCTTGTTGGTTCATCCTCTCCTCTCTCTCTCTCTCTCTCTCTCTCTGGTAGTGATCCTTATGTGTTGGTACATGAGGGTTTCGAGAGCTACCTCCATCATCCTAGCCCTCCACGTTTCTGGACCCCCATGTGGCTCCAAGTTCTCCCAGTCAATTTCTTAGTGATTGAAGTCACCCAAAATCGGTAGTTTTGCTCTGCTTGCATGAGCCCTTCTGGCCACTTCAACCAGTGTGTCAACTATCACTCTCTTACCTTAATCATATTCTTGCCATGGCCTCCTGCTGTTCTGTGGTGGGTTATACATTAATGCAATTATCACCTTAGGACCTCCAGACTGAAGTGTTCCTATTTTGCAGTCTCTTGATTCTCCTCTGTCTGTTCTCTTCAACTCATCATAATCCCATTACTTTCGATGAGCAGTGCCACTCCTCCACCCCCTCTGTTTCCTCTGTCTTTCCTCAGGATCTGATATCCTGCCATCATTTTCGTGAGCTTGGTTTCGGTGATAGCTATGATGAGGACATCACATATAAAAGACCCCTCGGGACCAGTGACCACGTAGTTCTGAGCTCCTAATACATAGTAGAGTTATAAATGAAGAGGGAAGCAGGAAAAGCAGGATGAACGAAGCCGAGCTACAAGCGAGGGGACTACAGAGGCATGAAGAATTTCCTGAACAAGGTTCAGTGGGACAGAGCAATGGCAGGGTAGTCAGTAAATGAGATGATGGAATATGTGACAACACATATGCAAGGCAACTGAAGAGAGGTTTGTATCCAAGGGCAACAGAAATAACGAGAAGGTGGTCAGGATGAGCCCTTGGTTTACTCGAAGGTGTAGGGAGGCCGGAACCAAGTGTGTTAGAGAGTGGAAGTACAGAAGGCAAAGGACCCAAGAGAGCAGTCATAGAGCCAGAAATGAATATGCACAGGTAAGAAGGAAGGCCCAATGACAAAATGAAAATGACATAGCAGCGAAACCCAAATCTGACCCCACGCTGTTGTACAACAACATCAGGAGGAAAACAACAGTCAAGGACCAGATAATGAGGCTGAGGAAGGGAGGAGGGGATATCACAAGAAACGACCGAGAAGTATGTGAGGAGCTCAACGCAAGATTCAAAGAAGTGTTCATAGAGGAGACAGAAGGGACTCCAGAAAGACAGAGTGGTGGGGTACACCATCATATGTTGGACATAATACATACAACTGAGGAAGAAGTGAAGAGGCTGCTAGCGAGCTAGATACCTCAAAGGCGATGAGGCCGGATAACATTTCTCCATGGGTCCTGAAAGACGGAGCAGAGGCACTATGTATGCCACTAAGAACAATCTTAACACATCTATCGAAACAGGCTGGCTACCTGAGGTATGGAAGACAGCAAATGTAGTCCCAATTTTTAAAAAAAAAGAAGATACACAAGAAGCATTAAACTACAGACTAGTGTCACTGACTTGCATAATATGCAAAGTCAAGAAGATTATCAGAAGAGTGGTGGAGCACCTAGAAAGGAATAAGCTTATCAACGACAACCAGCACGGTTTAGGGATGGGAAATAATCACACACACTGAGGTCCGGAGTTCGAATCTCCGGCATGGCTGGAAAACATTAGGGACGTGTTTCCATAAGTCATCTGCTGCCCCTGTTCACCCATCAGGATAAAATGGGTACCTGAGTTTTAGTCGACTGGTGCGAGTCGCATCCTGGGACAAAACTGACCTAATTTGCCTGAAATACTCAACATAACATGCGGTTTTCTATATAGTTGTATGTCATTGATGTCAGCTAGGCCTGTATACCTTGTACATGCACTTGTAGAAATAACGATATTATTATTATTATTATTATTATTATTATTATTATTATTATTATTGGAATTCTATGACAGCGTGATAGCAATAAGACGAGAGAGGGGTAGTTAGATTGCGCTTTTTTGAACTGTAAGAAAGCTTTCGGCGCAGTTCCATACAAGAAATTAGTGCATAAGCTGGAGGACCAGGCAGGCGTAACAGGGCAGGCACTGCAATGGATCTGGGAATACCCGTCGGGAAGACATCAGCGAGTCACGGTACATGACGAGGTGTCAGAGTGGGTGCCTTTGACGAGCTGGGTTCCACAGGAGTCAGTGCAAGAATTCAATCAGACGTGGACCAGGTAGAACTGCAAAGGGATTTGGACAGGCTGCAGGCCTGGTCCAGAAACTGACTTCTGGAATTCTGTCCCACCAAGTGCAAACTCAAGAAAATTTCCAAACTACGAATTCTCTGCATTATATTCACACAACACATTGCCCTCAGACTTGACATCTCCACTGCCTCCAGCCTTCTCCTCGTTGCAACATTCATCACCCATGATTCACACCCATATAAGAGTGTTGGTACAACTATACTCACATACACTCCCCTCTTTGCTTAAATGAACAAAATTCTTTGTCTCCACAGACTCCTAAGTGCACCACTCACCCTTTTCCCCTCATCAATTCAATGATTCACCTCATCCTTCATAGATCCACCTGCTGACACCTCCACTCCTAAATATCTAAATACATTCATCTCCTCCATGCTCTCTCCCTCCAATCTGATATCTAATCTTTCGTCTCCTAATCTTTTTGTTGTCCTCATTACCTTACTTTTTCCTATATTCACTTTTAATTTTCTTTTTTTACATGCCCTACCTAATTCATCCACCAACCTCTGCAACCTCTCTTCAGAATCTCCCCAAAACAGTGTCATCAGCAAAAAGCAACTGTGAGTTTCACTCTGTGTTTAATTCTTTATCTCTTAACTCCACGCCTCTTGCCAAGACCCTCGCATTCACTTCTCTTACAACCCCATCTATAAATATATTAAACAACCACGGTGACATCACACATCCTTGTCTAAGGCCTACTTTTACTGGGAAATAATCTCCCTCTCTCCTACATACTCTAATTTGAGCCTCACTATCCTCATAAAAACTCTTCACTGCTTTCAGTAACCTACCTCCTACACCATACACCTGCAACATCTGCCACATTGCCCTTCTATCCACCCTGTCATATGCCTTTTCCAAATCCATAGATGCCACAAAAACCTCTTTACCCTTATCTAAATACTGTTCACCTATATGTTTCACTGTAAACACTTGGTCTACACACCCTCTACCTTTCCTAAAGCCTCCTTGTTCATCTACTCTCCTACTCTCCGTCTTACTCTTAATTCTTTCAATAATAACTGTACCATACACTTTACCAGGTATACTCAACAGACTTATTCCCCTACAATTTTTGCACTCTCTTTTATCCCCCTTTGCCTTTATACAAAGGAACTATGCATGCTCTCTGCCAATCCCTAGGTACCTTACCCTCTTCCATACATTTATTAAATAATAGCACCAACCACACCAAAACTATATCTCCACCTGCTTTTAACATTTCTATCTTTATCCCATCAATCCCAAGTGCCTTACCCCCTTTCATTCTACCCACTGCCTCACGAACTTCCTCCACACTCACAACTGGCTCTTCCCTCCCGCACCCACTTTCCTGTAACCACAAACTTCTGCTGAACACTCTAACACTATATTCTTAAACCTATCCCATATATCTTCGACCCCATTGCCTCTACTCTCACTAGCCCATGTATCCTGCAGTAGTTGTTTATATCTTACCCGAAGTGCCTCCTCTTCTAGTTTGTACCCCTTCACTTGCTGCTTCTATTTCCCTTGTTTCCCATCTACCTTTTACTCTTACTCTCTCACTTGGTTCAAAGGTTCTTATACATTCGCTTAACATCTCCGAAAATATCTCTCTCTCTCTCCTCTACACCCCTCTCTTCTCCAGGTGCATACTCGCTTATTATGACCCACTTTTCACATCCTAGATGTGTGTATGTATATATATGTATGTCCATATATATATATATATATATATATATATATATATATATATATATATATATATATATATATATATATATATATATATATGTATGCAATAAGATCACAGTAAACAGGTGATTTCAAAATATGCAAAACAACCACTCTGAAATAATAGAGAAATTCCAAGCGCTTTCGTGACTACTCACATTATCAAGGAACTATGAAAGTGAAGCAACCAAGGAAGCTATATAAGGGGTCGGCGAGCACCTCACTATCAGATCCCACAACGGTTAAACACGTGACGCGCGGCGAGCCAACTTGGACAGGTCCTTTGCAAAACTCACCCCCAAGCTATTTATTTGTCCAGTGTATTATTAAATTCTACCCAAATTCTATTAATTATAAATGGATCTAATTTATATAAACCAAAGGAAATATTCATATTATTGTCAAAACTGCTTTTTATGAAACAAGATTCAATTATATTCCTGTCGACCATGGACTTGCTTGATACTACTTTCTCAACTTTTTGAAAATCAATTGGATGGTTAAAATCTCTTACATGAATAAATAGAGCATTGGAATCTTGTCCAGTTCTAATGCTATATTTATGTTGTTTTAATCTTAGTTCGAGATTTTTACCAGTTTGACCGTAATAAACTTTATCGCAAATTTTACAAGGAATCTTATAGACACATCCATCAGCATTTTGGGGGGAATTCTTAATCAAAAGTTTTTTTACTGTATCAAGATTTTTGAATACAACTTTAATATTAAAAGTCTTAAGAAGAGAAGGCATATCAACCAAGTTTTCATGGTAAGGGAGAACCAACATATTTTTAGTTGAATAAGGCTGGTTGCCCTTTTTTGGATTATATAAAGTGTTCCTAGCAACTTTAAAAGATTTATCAATTACATTTCTTGGGTATTTTAAATCATTACCTATTTCATAAATTTTGGATATTTCTTCATCTATGAACTCAGGACTACAAATTCGTAAAGCTCTCAAAAACATTGATGAGAAAACAGACAGTTTGACTCTATCTTGATGCGAGGAATAATAGTGGACATAGGAACAGTTATTTGTAGGTTTTCTGTAAATTTTAAATTTGAATTCATTATTACCCTTAATAATTAAAACATCTAGAAAAGGCAATGAGTTATTTTCTTCAAACTCAACAGTAAAGTTTATAGAATGGGCTAAGCTATTTAATTTTCCAAGAAAATGGTGTATATCTACATTTTTGGGCATAAGACACAAAATATCATCAACATATCTGAACCATTTAGCTCTATTAGGGAGGATTGTGGTAAGCAACCTTGTTTCAAAAAATTCCATGTATAGGTTACTAAGAACAGGTGAAAGAGGATTTCCCATTGCCATACCAAACTTCTGAGTGTAAAACTTATCATTAAATACAAATTTTGCATCAACAATGCAAAGTTTAATAAGTTTAATGATAGTAGGAACTGGCAATGGTAAATCATAGTTAACGATTTCTTCAGATAAAAAACTTAATAAATCATCAACAGGAACTTTCGTAAACAAGGAAGTAACATCAAAACTAACCATGTTAAAATCATTTAAGTCAGTCAAAGAGTTTAATTTATCAACCAAGTCTATGTTGTTTTTAACATTAAAGTTAGAAATTTTGCCAACAATAGGGCTCAAAATATCGACAAGCCATTTGGATGATTTATATGAAACTGACCCTATGGAGCTAATAATTGGTCTGACTGGATTCCCTGGTTTGTGTGTTTTTATTAGTCCATACATGTAAGGTAAAGATGGATTAGTGGAAGTAAATTGTTTGACTAATTCATCTTTGCCTTTCAGTAGAAGTTTTATTGTTTTATTGAAATTGCTGTTAACGGTTTCTAGGGGATTTTTCCTAAGTTTAGAATAGGTTTCAGTATCATCTAAGAAAAAATGAATAATCTCTTAGATGATACTGAAACCTATTCTAAACTTAGGAAAAATCCCCTAGAAACCGTTAACAGCAATTTCAATAAAACAATAAAACTTCTACTGAAAGGCAAAGATGAATTAGTCAAACAATTTACTTCCACTAATCCATCTTTACCTTACATGTATGGACTAATAAAAACACACAAACCAGGGAATCCAGTCAGACCAATTATTAGCTCCATAGGGTCAGTTTCATATAAATTATCCAAATGGCTTGTCGATATTTTGAGCCCTATTGTTGGCAAAATTTCTAACTTTAATGTTAAAAACAACATAGACTTGGTTGATAAATTAAACTCCTTGACTGACTTAGATGATTTTAACATGGTTAGTTTTGATGTTACTTCCTTGTTTACGAAAGTTCCTGTTGATGATTTATTAAGTTTTTTATCTGAAGAACTCGTTAACTATGATTTACCATTGCCAGTTCCTACTATCATTAAACTTATTAAACTTTGCATTGTTGATGCAAAATTTGTATTTAATGATACGTTTTACACTCAGAAGTTTGGTATGGCAATGGGAAATCCTCTTTCACCTGTTCTTAGTAACCTATACATGGAATTTTTTGAAACAAGGTTGCTTAACACAATCCTCCCTAATAGAGCTAAATGGTTCAGATATGTTGATGATATTTTGTGTCTTATGCCCAAAAATGTAGATATACACCATTTTCTTGGAAAATTAAATAGCTTAGCCTATTCTATAAACTTTACTGAACATTAAAATGGTATGAAATACCGACAGATTGTTAGGTAAGACACATATGCAACAGTTAGGTATCTTTATTTCGAAACGTTTCGCCTACACAGTAGGCTTCTTCAGTCGAGTACAGGAAGGTTGATAGAAGCAGAAGATACTTGAAGACGATGTAATCAGTCCATCACCCTTAAAGTTTTGAGGTGGTCAGTCCCTCAGTCTGGAGAAGAGCATTGTTCCGTTGTCTGAAACAATATGAAGTTGAAGTGACAGAATGGGGCCTTTATATAGTGCCAGGAGGTGAGACGTAGGTTGCTTTGGGAGGGCAGGTCCTTCTCAAACCCAGCCGTTCTCACTAGTAGAGGTTGTCGAAGTGGTCTGTACCAAGATACCCTTGTGTTGCAGTGTCTGACAGAATGAACATTAAAATGGTATGAAATACCGACAGATTGTTAGGTAAGACACATATGCAACAGTTAGGTATCTTTATTTCGAAACGTTTCGCCTACACAGTAGGCTTCTGAAGAAGCCTTATATAGCTTCCTTGGTTGCTTCACTTTCATAGTTCCTTGATAATGTGAGTAGTCACGAAAGCGCTTGGAATTTCTCTATTATTTCAGAGAGGTTGTTTTGCATATATATATATATATATATATATATATATATATATATATATATATATATATATATATATATATATATATATATATATATATATACTGTAACCACGAACGAGTGGTATTGAATCAATAACAACACTGCGACTAACCGAGGTTTCGAACCTATGTCGTTTTTGCCCTCCCAATGGTAAGCAAAAATCACACATGATTCAATACCAATACGTCGACGATACAATATTATAAAATACTGCTCATGAAGGCTAGTACACCAAACTAAGAGTAGAAGGAAATTAACTCAGAAGCACCCACACCATCGTATGTCCTCGCACCATGGTAAAACGCCTAGCTGTGCTGCGTGCGTGGTTCTCTGGTCTAGAGCGTCATGTGTGATTCTCGCTCATCATGGGGAGGGCCAAAACGACATGGGTTCGAATCCTCGGATAGTCGCAGTATTGATATATATATGTCGTGCCGAATAGGCAGAACTTGCGATCTTGGCTTAAATAGCAACGCTCATCTTGCCATATAGGACAAGTGAAAATTTATGTATGCAATAATTTCGCCAAAATCATTCTGAAGCTAACGAAAAAAATATATTTGATTGTGTTTCTTTAGTACTAAATTATTGTAAACGTATTTAAAATATATTTAGTTGGGTTAGGCCAAAAA
This sequence comes from Cherax quadricarinatus, assembly GCF_038502225.1. Lineage (NCBI taxonomy): Eukaryota > Metazoa > Arthropoda > Malacostraca > Decapoda > Parastacidae > Cherax > Cherax quadricarinatus. The sequence continues at coordinate 146,309 of NW_027195218.1, read as the reverse complement.
CTGGTCATTTAGCGAGAACTCATTTAAAATTAAGTCCTTTCTAAAATTTTCTCTTATACGTTTAAAGATACATTTTTTCATTAATGTTAATGTAAAAAAATTTAATTTTGCACCAAAAGAATCTTAGAAAACTTACCTAACCTTATTATAACAAGAACAATTTTTTTAGCCTAACCCAACTAAACATATTTTAGATTTGTTTACAGAAATTTAACACTAAACAAACACAGTGAAATATATTTTTTTCGTTAGGTTCAGAATGATTTGGGCGAAATTATTGCATACACAAATTTTCACTTGTCCTGTATGGCAAGATGAGCGTTGCTATTTAAGCCAAGATCGCAAGTTCTGCCTATTAGGCACGATATTATATATATATATACATATATATATATACATATATATATATATATACATATATATATATACATATATATATATATATATATACATATATATATATACATATATATATATATACATATATATATATATATACATATATATATATATATATATATATATAGAGATATATATATATATATATATATAGATATATATATATATAGATATATATATATATACAGATATATAGATATATATATATAGATAAATATACATATATATATATATATACATATACATATATATATATATATATATATATATATATATATATATATATATATATATATATATATATATATATATATATATATATATATATATATATATATATATATATATATATATATATATATATATATATATATATATATATATATATATATATATATATATATATATATATATATATATTTTTGGGGTCCACCTCTGGTGTAAATTGTGGGACCCATAGCCTCGGAGAAGTGGATAAAAAGGCTTCAAGGAAGAATATTTGGATTTCTTCCTGAAGCCATTTGAATATTCCACTTCCCCTACCACCCCATCTTTTAAACTATTTTTTTTTACCAATAGGAATATTTTATTACATAATATGGTACAGAAGATTTAAGAGATACATTGTTGATATAAAGGTGGCATATACGGTACATGTTGTTACGTGTGTATCACCGATTATAAGGCGAAAATCTCATCCAGCTCCTCAGAGCTGGGGCGTGTGCCCAAAATGCAGCATGCATTACCCCTTTGAACAGCCGCACTGAGCCGCTGGAACAGAAAACTAGCTGCCCTGGGATCCCTAGTTACCCTGATGAGTCTTTTTCCCAGCTCCTTAAGGAAATTAGATGCACTCTTTCCCCATGAGCCAAGGGTCTCTGAGCCTATGGGAACAAACATATAATGATGGGCAAGTTCTCCATATTTTCTAGACTTTTGGGACTCCCTAAAGCTGGCAGCTGCCCCTCCTTCCTCCCTGGTGTATTGGAGATAGGTATCAGCCAAGGTAGATGCACATGTATAGTCCCACACCACCTGCTTCCCATCTGTCCAGGCTTGAAGGGTGATACCATCTGGACGCTTCTGGCTGCCGTCAGATCTGCATAGTTGGGGTGGCTCCCTTACTGCTGGGCATCCAGCTGTTGTGAGGCTCCTCTTGATAATGGTATATATATATATATATATATATATATATATATATATATATATATATATATATATATATATATATATATATATATATATATATATTATTGTGACCACGAACTAGTGGTCTTGATCAATAACAACACTGCACTAGCCAAGGACTCCAACCCACGTTGCTTTGGCCTGCCTCATGGTCGCCGAAAACACATTATGCAATAATCCACTGGACAATACGATCCTTAAGAGTAGGGAATCCAGCGGAACTAAATGTGGTACTCCCTACCCAAGGACACACGATGGTGTGGATGACTCTAGGCTAATTTCATTCTAGTCCCTGTTTGGTCTACTAGTTCAACGAGCAGTATTTTATATTATTGATGCCCTACTCTTAAGGATCGTATGGGTTAGGGCGTCATGCGTTTTCGCCCACCATGAGGCATGCCAAAGCAGCACGGGTTCGAGCCCTTGGCTAGTGCAGTGTATTAACAACACTGCACTATATATATATATATATATATATATATATATATATATATATATATATATATATATATATATATATATATATATATATATATATATATATATATATTTATAACAATTTGTCCCAGTGGGATCAGAGACCTTTGGAGCATAGGGAAAAAATGCCACTCGTTTCCTTAAAGAATTGGGTTCCAGGCTCATCGACACCACCAGGGACCCAAGGGCAGCCACTTTCATGTTCCAGCGCCTCAGCTTGGCCATCCAAAGGGGAAGTGCTTGCTGCATACTAGGCTCGCGTCTGGCTTCGGAGGAGCTGGAGGAAATCCATAATCTTTAACATATTGTACCATTGTATTTATGTTTGTGTTTCCTGTAAATGCATTCTGTCTATTGATAAATTTTCCCATAGAATATAAAATATAGGGGGTGGTAGGAGAAGAAAATATTCAATCAGCTCCGGGGAGAACCTTGAGTTTTCCCTGAGGTACGTTTATTGTCTTCTGTGAGGATGAGGGGCCCCAGTCCAGCCATAGCGGTGGTACTTCCCTATATTATTGGATAATATATATATATATGTATATATATATATATATATATATATGTATATATATATATATGTATATATATATATATATATATTTTTTTTTTTTTTATTATCACACCGGCCGATTCCCACCAAGGCAGGGTGGCCCGAAAAAGAAAAACTTTCACCATCATTCACTCCATCACTGTCTTGCCAGAAGGGTGCTTTACACTACAGTTTTTAAACTGCAACATTAACACCCCTCCTTCAGAGTGCAGGCACTGTACTTCCCATCTCCAGGACTCAAGTCCGGCCTGCCGGTTTCCCTGAATCCCTTCATAAATGTTACTTTGCTCACACTCCAACAGCACGTCAAGTATTAAAAACCATTTGTCTCCATTCACTCCTATCAAACACGCTCAAGCATGCCTGCTGGAAGTCCAAGCCCCTCGCACACAAAACCTCCTTTACCCCCTCCCTCCAACCCTTCCTAGGCCGACCCCTACCCCGCCTTCCTTCCACTACAGACTGATACACTCTTGAAGTCATTCTGTTTCGCTCCATTCTCTCTACATGTCCGAACCACCGGCCGTATCCCACCGAGGCAGGGTGGCCCAAAAGGAAAAACGAAAGTTTCTCCTTTTACATTTAGTAATATATACAGGAAAAGAGGTTACTAGCCCCTTGCTCCCGGCATTTTAGTCGCCTCTTACAACACGCATGGCTTACGGAGGAAGAATTCTGTTCCACTTCCCCATGGAGATAAGGAGAAATAAACAAGAATAAGAACTAGAAAGAAAATAGAAGAAAACCCAGAGGGGTATGTATATATGTGCTTGTACATGTATGTGTAGTGTGACCTAAGTGTAAGTAGAAGTAGCAAGACGTACCTAAATCTTGCATGTTCATGAGACAGAAAAAAAGACACCAGCAATCCTACCCTCATGTAAAACAATGACAGGCTTTCGTTTTACACTCACTTGGCAGGACGGTAGTACCTCCCTGGGCGGTTGCTGTCTACCAACCTACTACCTATATATATATATATATATATATATATATATATATATATATATATATATATATATATATATCGTTCCGAATATGTAAAACTGGTCAATTAGCAAGAACTCATTTAAAATTAAATTCTTTCTAAAATTTTCTCTTATACGTCTAAAGATATGTTTTTTTCATTAATGTTAATGTAAAAATTTTTAATTTTGCACCAAAAGAATCTTTGAAAACTTACCTAACCTTATTATAACAAGAACAATTTATTTTAGCCTAACCCAACTAAATATATTTTAAATACGTTTACATTAATTTAATACTAATCAAACACAATGAAATATATTTTTTTCGTTAGGTTCAGAATGATTTCTGCGAAATTATTGCATACACAAATTTTCACTTGTCCTATATGGCAAGATGAGCGTTGCTATTTAAGCCAAGATCGCAAGTTCTGCCTATTCGGCACGACATATATATATATATATATATATATATATATATATATATATATATATATATATATATATATATATATATATATATATATATATATATGTATATATATATATATATATATGTCGTGCCGAATATGTAAAACTGGTCATTTAGCAAGAACTCATTTAAAATTAAGTCCTTTCTAAAATTTTCTCTTATGCGTTTAAAGATATATATTTTTCATTTGTGTTAATGCAAAAATTTTTAATTTTGCACCAAAAGGAACTTAGAAAACTTACCTAACCTTATTATAACAAGAACAATTTATTTTAGCCTAACACAACTAAATATATTTTAAATACGTTTACAATAATTTAGTACTAAACAAACACAATCAAATATATTTTTTTCGTTAGGTTCAGAATGATTTTGGCGAAATTACTGCATACACAAATTTTCACTTGTCCTATATGGCAAGATGAGCGTTGCTATTTAAGCCAAGATCGCAAGTTCTGCCTATTCGGCACGACATATATATATATATATATATATATATATATATATATATATATATATATATATATATATATATATATATATATATATATATATATATATATATATATATACATATATATATATATATATATATATATATATATATATATATATATATATATATATATATATATATATATATATATATATATATATATATATACATATATATATATATATATATATATATATATATATATATATATATATATATATATATATATATATATATATATATACAAGGAGGAAATGAATGGTACAAAATACCGACACAATGGAAATATAAACACTTATGCAGTATAATGTGATCCTTTATTGACTACGTTTTGCCCTCACAGTGGGCTTTTTCAAGTCACAAACAGATCTGTTTATGACTTGAAAAAGCCCACTGTGTGGGCGAAGCGTAGTCAATAAAGGATCACATTATACTGCATATGTGTTTATATTTCCATACATACAAGGAATTCGCAAGAGCAGGCGAAATATACACAAGCACTGATCTCTGGCTGAAGGAGACTCGAACCTACGAACCTTAGAACAAGGTACGCAGTGTTATACCAATCTACCCACACTGGACAATACCTTGGCGTGCAACTTGCGCTACACGTTGATCCAAGGCAGCCAGCTTTCAGGGAGAAGGCTTACAGCTTTTCATCTCATCCCCTGCATGCATCAGCCTTACTGGAGAATTTTAACAATGCAAGGAATTCGCAAGAGCAGGCGAAATATACACAAACACTGATCTCTGGCTGAAGGAGACTAGAACCTACGAACCTTGGCACAAGATACGCAGTGCTATACATAAGAACATAAGAACATAAGAACATAAGAATGGAGGAACACTGCAGAAGGCCTACCAATGGTATAGCACTGCTTACCTTCTAAGGTTCGTAGGTTCGAGTCTCCTTCAGCCAGAGACCAGTGTTTGTGTGTATATATATATATATACATATATATACATATATATATATATATACATATATATACATATATATACATATATATATATATATATATATGTATATATATATATATATATATATGTATATATATGTATATATATATATATATATATATATATATATATATATATATATATATATATATATATATATATATATATATATATATATATATATATATACATATTTATATATTTATATATTTATATATTGTGAGTGTGAAACAATCGCTGAAGAGGCTATCAGGCAAAATTGCGAGATAGGAATTACTGTTTGAATTTACCCTCTTAGTTGTAGGACTGATGTTTCTTGAGAGATGTAACACTGTTTAACACACTAAAGACGTCCGCACTGACCAAGAGCCGGGCAGCAATTGATGACTTTCACTGAGTAAATGCAGCGAGGGTTCTGAACCACTCAGTGAATTTACTTTGAGACTTCTCATTATTTCTTTTTATGGATTTTTTTATCATTGGTATTCTGTGTAATGAATGTTTTAATGACCCACATGTACTTTAATTACCCGCATATTCTTTAATCACCCACATGTACTTCATATCTATCCAACTAGGTTTGATAGATATAAAATCAACTGTCCCTGGTTGTTTTGAACCCATGTAATCTGTACACTATCAATAACATTATAATAATTCATAGCAGCAGTTTTTAAGTGTCTCTCGGTCAATATGGAAAGATGTATAGCAATGAGTAATATGTCTATAAATGTTTTCAGTGCAAGAATAACGAAGAGTCAAATATTTAGTAACTCGTTTGTGTGTGCGTGTTTCTGTGGAATAATGATGTTATTATGTATACCTTAACTATGCATACCTCGGGTGAGTGTGTATGTCTGCTCTGCTATAAGAACCCACCTATTTGTGCATACAGGGAAAGAGTCTCAGCAGCTGCTTCAGAGTAGTCGATGGGTCGCTGCTAGATATTTATGGCTAGCTATTTATTTATATACATTGATAAGAGTAGGTGATAAGGACGTCAAACTAGTTAGATAAGGAAAACTTAGAAACTAGATTAGCGGGGGGGGAATGTATGGAAGAAGTGAATGTGTTCAGAAATTTCGGAGTGGACTTGTCGTGGGATGTGTATGAAGGACGAGGTCAACCGTAGAACTGATGATGTGGAAAAGGTGGATGGTGCACTGAGGTATCTGTGGAGATAAAGAACGCTATCCATGGAGGCAAAGAAGGGAATGTATGCGAGTGTTATGGTAACAACACTCCTATATGGGTGTGAAACATGAGATGTGAATGTTGCAGCGAGAAGGAGGCTGGAAGCAGTGGAGATATGGTGTTTGAAGACAATATCTAGCATTAATATTAAGCAGAGAATTCATAGTGTATAAATTAGGAGAAGGTGCAGAGTTACCAAAAGTTTTATTCAGAGGGAAGAGGAGGGTTTGTTGAAGTGGTTTTGATATTTGGAGAGGATGGAGCAAAATAGAATAAATTAGAGAGTGTAAATCTGTAGATAATGAAAGGCGGTGTAGGGAATCGTCGTAGGAAAGGATGGAGGAAGGGAGTAAAATCAGAGGCGGCTACAATAAATAGCTCCGTTCCACAAGATACAGTACTCGCTCCCATCCTTTTCGTAATCCTCATATCTAAAATAAACAGAAATGTAAGCCACAGCACGGTGTCCTCCTTAATAATGATACCAGAATCTGCATGACAGTGTCATCCACTGAGGCCTACAAATTTCCAAGCGGACATTAACCAAGTCTTTAAAATGACAGTACGAAGTTCAGTGAAGACAAACTTCAATTACTTCACTATGGAAAACTCGAGGAAATGAAAACTAGATGGGAGTATAAAGCAAATTCAAATCTGAAGGATCTGGAAGTGATAATGTTAGAGAATCTCACTTTCAAAGACCACAACAATGTTTCTATCACATCTGATAGGAAAATGAGAGGATTGATAATGGGAATCTTCAAAACTGGGGTTGCCAAGGCAATAATTATTATCTTCAAATTGCTTATTCTCACTCTGGGCACAAATATTGCTGTACACGAATATACAATACAAATATATAATGTAAAGAATTATATGGAAAAGATGAGGTAATCAGTCCCGCAGCATTGGAATTGGAGAAGAGCACCGTAGTCATGAGGGAACTGAAGCACAGTCGTTGAAATTAATCAGTTCATTACAAGGATATAATGTGAAGAATTGATAAAGCCACTGGCTGGCGAAAAGTCGACAGATAAAGAGACCAAGATGTTGCACATGAGTCTGATTCATCATTTTGTCGGTACTGTATCACACCAATTATATACAACTTGTCAGACACTGCGACATCATGGAATCTTTGTACAGGGGACATCTACACAATCTTCTTGCTTACCACTATCCCATTCCTTAGGTATAACCTACTGCCGCTGGGGAATCTCGCTTACCAAAGATCATGCCTACGCCTGCTGCAAGTCCTTCACTTGTCGCCGGGATATACGCTCCAAGCTCCATGACTGAGCTTAAGTTCATTCAAAACTACGGCGCTCTTCTCCAGCTCCAAGACTGAAGGACTCATTACCTCATCTTTTGTATATAACTCTTTATTCTGAAAACGTTTCACCACACAGGATGGTGGTCTAGTGAACAGAGTGATGCGTACTTTGTTCAGTTCACACAGGGATGGGCATGGAAACGCAGGATCAAGTCCTGGCCAAACCGCAGTTCTGTAAATGATTATATATATATATATATATATATATATATATATATATATATATATATATATATATATATATATATATATATATATATATATATATATATATATATATATATATATATATATATATATATATATATACACACACATATATATATATATATATATATATATATATATATATATATATATATATATATATATATATATATATATATATATATATATATATATATATATAAGTAAGTTTATTCAGGTATACACAAATACAGTTACATAGAGTTATCATACATAGCAGTATATGTGTAGAGAACCTGGGGTAACCCAAAAAAGTCAGAGTGACTTATTTCCATTGGGGTCCTTTTTACATTATTATTATAATATAAAGGTTATAATATTTTCTTATTATTCTATAATGAAGATAACATATATATATATATATATATATATATATATATATATATATATATATATATATATATATATATATATATATATATATATATATATATATATATATATATATATATATATACATATATATATATATATATATATATATATATATATATATATATATATATATATATATATATATATATATATATATACATATATATATATATATATATATATATATATATATATATATATATATATATACATATATATATATATATATATATATATATATATATATATATATATATATATATATATATATATATATATATATATATATATATATATATATATATATATATATATGAGGCTCAGGTTAGGGTGTGTAGAAGAGAGGGAGACTACTTCCCGGTAAAAGTAGGTCTTAGACAGGGATGTGTAATGTCACCATGGTTGTTTAATATATTTATAGATGGGGTTGTAAAGGAAGTAAATGCTAGGGTGTTCGGGAGAGGGGTGGGATTAAATTTTGGGGAATCAAATTCAAAATGGGAATTGACACAGTTACATTTGCTGATGATACTGTGCTTATGGGAGATTCTAAAGAAAAATTGCAAAGGTTAGTGGATGAGTTTGGGAATGTGTGTAAAGGTAGAAAGTTGAAAGTGAACATAGAAAAGAGTAAGGTGATGAGGGTGTCAAATGATTTAGATAAAGAAAAATTGGATATCAAATTGGGGAGGAGGAGTATGGAAGAAGTGAATGTTTTCAGATACTTGGGAGTTGACGTGTCGGCGGATGGATTTATGAAGGATGAGGTTAATCATAGAATTGATGAGGGAAAAAAGGTGAGTGGTGCGTTGAGGTATATGTGGAGTCAAAAAACGTTATCTATGGAGGCAAAGAAGGGAATGTTTGAAAGTATAGTAGTACCAACACTCTTATATGGGTGTGAAGCTTGGGTGGTAAATGCAGCAGCGAGGAGACGGTTGGAGGCAGTGGATATGTCCTGTTTAAGGGCAATGTGTGGTGTAAATATTATGCAGAAAATTCGGAGTGTGGAAATTAGGAGAAGGTGTGGAGTTAATAAAAGTATTAGTCAGAGGGCAGAAGAGGGGTTGTTGAGGTGGTTTGGTCATTTAGAGAGAATGGATCAAAGTAGAATGACATGGAAAGCATATAAATCTATAGGGGAAGGAAGGCGGGGTAGGGGTCGTCCTCGAAAGGGTTGGAGAGAGGGGGTAAAGGAGGTTTTGTGGGCAAGGGGCTTGGACTTCCAGCAAGCGTGCGTGAGCGTGTTAGATAGGAGTGAATGGAGACGAATGGTACTTGGGACCTGACGATCTGTTGGAGTGTGAGCAGGGTAATATTTAGTGAAGGGATTCAGGGAAACCGGTTATTTTCATATAGTCGGACTTGAGTCCTGGAAATGGGAAGTACAATGCCTGCACTTTAAAGGAGGGGTTTGGGATATTGGCAGTTTGGAGGGATATGTTGTGTATCTTTATATGTGTATGCTTCTAGACTGTTGTATTCTGAGCACCTCTGCAAAAACAGTGATAATTTGCGAGTGTGGTGAAAGTGTTGAATGACGAAAGTATTTTCTTTTTGGGGATTTTCTTTCTTTTTTGGGTCACCCTGCCTCGGTGGGAGACGGCCGACTTGTTGAAAAATATATATATATATATATATATATATATATATATATATATATATATATATATATATACATATATATATATATATATATATATATATATATATATATATATATATATATATATATATATTTATATATTATTGTAGCCAAGAACAAGTGATATTGATCAATAACAACAATGCGCTAGCCAAGGATTCGAACCCATGTTGTACTGGCCTGCCTCGTGGTCAGCGAGAACCACATGAAGCTTTAAACCACAGGACCATCCAACCCTACAAGAATGGTGCAGCCAGCACACAGCTTGCTGTTGGGCCGCCATCCGAGGGCATACAGAGGTGTTGGAGCTTCTAAGCTAATTTCATTCTTATCCCTGTTTGGTGTACTAGCCTCACGAGCAGTATTTATATATTATTGTAACCACGAACGAGTGGTATTGATCAATAACAACACTGCGCTCGGATGGCGGCCCAACAGCTAGCTGTGTGCTGGCTGCGCCATTCTTGTAGGGTTGGGTGGTCCTGTGGTTTAAAGCGTCATGTGGTTCTCGCTTACCATGAGGCAGGCCAGTGCAACATGGTTTCGAATCCTTGGCTAGCACAGTGTTGTTATATATATATATATATATATATATATATATATATATATATATATATATATTATTGTGACCATGAGTGGTATTGATCAATAACAACACTGCACTAGCAAAGGACTCGAACTCATGCTGCTTTCGCCTGCCTCATGGTGGGTGAAAACACATGATTCCCTAATACACTGGACCATATGATCCTTATGAGTGGCGCATCCAGCAGAACTGGATGTTGTACTCGCTACCCAAGGGCACACGATGGTCTGGATGACTCTAAGCTAATTTCATTATAGTCCCTGTTTGGTGTACTAGTACAAAGAGCAGTATTTTATATTAATGTGACCACGAACGAGTGGTATAGATAAATAACAATATGCAGTATATATATATATATATATATATATATATATATATATATATATATATATATATATATATATATATATATATATATATATATATATATATATATATATTCAGATATACACAAATACAGTTACATAGAATTATCATACATAGCAGTATATGCGTAGAGAACCTCGGATAACCCAAAAAAGTCAGACAGAGTGACTTATTTCCATTGGGGTCCTTTTTACCTTATTATTATAATATAAAGGTTATAATATTTTCTGATTATTCTATAATGAAGATAACATCTTATTATCATACTAAAAAGACTATCTACTACACGAGGGTCATTAATACTATCTACAATACGAGGGTCATTACTAGGAATAAGGTAAAATTTACACGTACGTTAGCTAAAAAATAGAAAATCATTCCCCTCCCTTTCTGTAGCTACATTCATCACACACCTTTTGGCACTCTTCTTGAACTAGTTCATGCTATGACTGGCTTTGACATGTACAGGCGGTCTGTTCCATTCCTTTATTGCTGTACAATAAAAGGTGTTTGAAGCCTGGCCAATGACTGTGGGTATTACAAAGTTGCTTTGGTTCCCAACCTTGACAAAATTGACAGCAAGATATTCTGGACACTGTTTGTGAGCAATTTTATAAACATGATTTAGCTTCAGCATATCCAACTGCTGTAATTCATTCTGGCCTACGTGCTCTCTTGGTCCCAGCCCCAGGATGAATCTTACGATTTTGTTCTGGGTGATTTGCGGTCTATCAGTTTTTTTTTTTTTTTGTCAAGGCAGAGTACCATGAAGAGCAAGCGTAATCCATATGGCATTGTATCAGGGCTAGACATAGGGTCCTGCGAGCTTGTCTATACAGGAACTTCAGTCTGGCATTCGCTTTCTTCACTACACTGCTCCCTATCAATTCTGCTGACATGCATGGGTCAAAGGGGATTCCCAGATGATGAAACCAAAGTGATGGACTCCCCATTATACTGGACATTAAAATTATTTACCCTTCTCAGTTTATGTTTCGTGCCAAAGAGAATGGCTTCAGTTTTCCAGAGGTGTAATGATAGTTTGTTGTCTACTAACCATTTGCTTCAGGACTCCAGTTCCAGTGTTTAAACATTAGCTATATCTTGTGGGTCCTTACCTGACACTAACAGAGCACTGTTATCTGCATACAGTAGGAGTTTGCACTTGACACTGATAGGTATGTCATTGGCTTAACATAAGAATAATAAGGGACCCAGTATACTACCTTGGAGAACACCACATGCTATCGTCAGGGGTTCTGATTCCGTTTTGTTGAATTTGTCAATTTGTCTCCTGTTGCTAAGGTAGAACCTATACCGATAGCTTGAAGTTTCTTACATAATATATTGTGGTTGACAGTATCGAAGGCCTTTTGCAGGTCTAAGGATACCATACCTATGAGGTTCCCCTTTGACATTTCAGTTCTCAGGTAATCCATCAGATTAATTAGGGAGGTGTCGGTTGCGTAAGATCTTCTAAAGCCCGATGGATAGCTATGGAGAATGTTGTTGTCATTAAGGTACTTAACTAGTTGAGAGTAGACCGCCCTCTTTAGAATTTTGGATATTATACTGAGTATACTAACAGGCCTATAGTTGCTTACATCAGACCTACTATTTCTCTCTCTCTCTCTCTCTCTCTCTCTCTATATATATATATATATATATATATATATATATATATATATATATATATATATATATATATATATATATATATACATACATATATATATATATATATATATATATATATATATATATATATATATATATATATATATATATATATATATATATATATATTTATTATCACACCGGCCGATTCCCACCAAGGCAGGGTGGCCCGAAAAAGAAAAACTTTCACCATCATTCACTCCATCACTGTCTTGCCAGAAGGGTGCTTTACACTACAGTTTTTAAACTGCAACATTAACACCCCTCCTTCAGAGTGCAGGCACTGTACTTCCCATCTCCAGGACTCAAGTCCGGCCTGCCGGTTTCCCTGAACCCCTTCATAAATGTTACTTTGCTCACACTCCAACAGCACGTCAAGTATTAAAAAGCATTTGTCTCCATTCACTCCTATCAAACACGCTCACGCATGCCTGCTGGAAGTCCAAGCCCCTCGCACACAAAACCTCCTTTATATATATATATATATATATATATATATATATATATATATATATATATATATATATATATATATATATATATATATATATATATATATATATATATATATGCCGGGAGCAAGGGGCTAGTAACCCCTTCTCCTATATATATTACTGAATGTAAAAGGAGAAACTTTTGTTTTTCTTTTTGGGCCACCCCTCCTCGGTGGGATACGGCTGGTGTATTGAAAGAAAGAATATATTGATATGTTGATGAAGATAGGGAAGCTGTGATTTCGTGTATAGGGCAAGGAGGAATAACATCTTGTAGGAGTGAGGAAGAGCCAGTTGTGAGTGTGGGGGAAGTTCGTGAGGCAGTAGGTAAAATGAAAGGGGGTAAGGCAGCCGGGATTGATGGGATAAAGATAGAAATGTTAAAAGCAGGTGGGGATATAGTTTTGGAGTGGTTGGTGCAATTGTTTAATAAATGTATGGAAGAGGGTAAGGTACCTAGGGATTGGCAGAGAGCATGCATAGTTCCTTTGTATAAAGGCAAAGGGGATAAAAGAGAGTGCAAAAATTATAGGGGGATAAGTCTGTTGAGTGTACCTGGTAAAGTGTATGGTAGAGTTATAATTGAAAGAATTAAGAGTAAGACGGAGAATAGGATAGCAGATGAACAAGGAGGCTTTAGGAAAGGTAGGGGGTGTGTGGACCAGGTGTTTACAGTGAAACATATAAGTGAACAGTATTTAGATAAGGCTAAAGAGGTCTTTGTGGCATTTATGGATTTGGAAAAGGCGTATGACAGGGTGGATAGGGGGGCAATGTGGCAGATGTTGCAAGTGTATGGTGTAGGAGGTAGGTTACTGAAAGCAGTGAAGAGTTTTTACGAGGATAGTGAGGCTCAAGTTAGAGTATGTAGGAAAGAGGGAAATTTTTTCCCAGTAAAAGTAGGCCTTAGACAAGGATGTGTGATGTCACCGTGGTTGTTTAATATATTTATAGATGGGGTTGTAAGAGAAGTAAATGCGAGGGTCTTGGCAAGAGGCGTGGAGTTAAAAGATAAAGAATCACACACAAAGTGGGAGTTGTCACAGCTGCTCTTTGCTGATGACACTGTGCTCTTGGGAGATTCTGAAGAGAAGTTGCAGAGATTGGTGGATGAATTTGGTAGGGTGTGCAAAAGAAGAAAATTAAAGGTGAATACAGGAAAGAGTAAGGTTATGAGGATAACAAAAAGATTAGGTGATGAAAGATTGAATATCAGATTGGAGGGAGAGAGTATGGAGGAGGTGAACGTATTCAGATATTTGGGAGTGGACGTGTCAGCGGATGGGTCTATGAAAGATGAGGTGAATCATAGAATTGATGAGGGAAAAAGAGTGAGTGGTGCACTTAGGAGTCTGTGGAGACAAAGAACTTTGTCCTTGGAGGCAAAGAGGGGAATGTATGAGAGTATAGTTTTACCAACGCTCTTATATGGGTGTGAAGCGTGGGTGATGAATGTTGCAGCGAGGAGAAGGCTGGAGGCAGTGGAGATGTCATGTCTGAGGGCAATGTGTGGTGTGAATATAATGCAGAGAATTCGTAGTTTGGAAGTTAGGAGGAGGTGCGGGATTACCAAAACTGTTGTCCAGAGGGCTGAGGAAGGGTTGTTGAGGTGGTTCGGACATGTAGAGAGAATGGAGCGAAACAGAATGACTTCAAGAGTGTATCAGTCTGTAGTGGAAGGAAGGCGGGGTAGGGGTCGGCCTAGGAAGGGTTGGAGGGAGGGGGTAAAGGAGGTTTTGTGTGCGAGGGGCTTGGACTTCCAGCAGGCATGCTTGAGCGTGTTTGATAGGAGTGAATGGAGACAAATGGTTTTTAATACTTGACGTGCTGTTGGAGTGTGAGCAAAGTAACATTTATGAAGGGATTCAGGGAAACCGGCAGGCCGGACTTGAGTCCTGGAGATGGGAAGTACAGTGCCTGCACTCTGAAGGAGGGGTGTTAATGTTGCAGTTTAAAAACTGTAGTGTAAAGCACCCTTCTGGCAAGACAGTGATGGAGTGAATGATGGTGAAAGTTTTTCTTTTTCGGGCCACCCTGCCTTGGTGGGAATCGGCCGGTGTGATAATAAAAAAAAAAAATATATATGTATATATATATATGTATATATATATATGTATATATATATGTATATATATATATATATATGTATATATATATATATATATATGTATATATATGTATATATATATACAATAAGATCACAGTAAACAGGTAATTTTAAAATATGCAAAACAATCACTTTGAAAGAGTAGTGAAATTCCAAGCACTTTAGTGACTACTCACATTGTCAAGGAACTATGAAAGTAATACATCATAGGAAGGCAATTAAAGGGCGAAGACCAGACCTCACAGTCAACTCCCACAACGAAGACACACCTGACGCGCGACAATGCCGGACTCATAAGAAAAGAGGAACACTGCAGTAGGTCCGCTGGTCCAACTAGACAGGTCCTCACGACATCCCACTAACAAAATATTATACCCAAGAAATAAGATTCATCTCTCTGGGGTTGGAGTGGTTGCATTAGCCAATTCGATAGAGTGGGTAATTGATGACTTGTCTAGGACCTTACACTGATAGATTATATTATTATAATCACAGAGAAGCACTAAACCCGTAGGGTTATACAGCGCATGTGGGGGATGGAAGGTATTCAGGCTCAGTTCAGGGAACTGGAGCACAGATCCAATTCCTTAGATCAAGAGCCCCTTACCAGCATCAAGGAACCTCCCTTGAGGGCTGATAGATTATAGAGGTATAGGTGTTTGTGGGGAACAATCATGCTGCAGTATTATTGTTGGAAACAGCAGATATTACCAGGATACCTCAGGGATATGTTTGAAAGACAATATTAAAAAAAAAAGTTCCTAATAATGGAAAAGCAAATGATCAACAAACAAAGAGAGATAGTAGAGGGGAACTAGTGACTAGGTCCCTTAAGGTTTACTATACAAATAGTAGGAGTCTAAGAAATAAGATAGATGAGCTAAGATTACTCGCAAGTGCAGGTAATATAGATATTATTGGTATAACTGAGACCTGGTTCAACTTGAAGGATAGAGAAATGCCTTCTGAATGCAGCATAAAGGGTTATAAACTATTCCACACACCCAACAGGAAGGGTGGTGGAGTGGCGATGTATGTCAGAGATAATTTAAATTGTTGTGTAAGACATGATACAAGATTAGAGACATCGGACACAGAATCTGTTTGGCTACAGTTTCTGGAGGTGTATGAAAAATTAATTTTAGGTGTGATATATAGGCCCCTTAACCTTGATATGGAGTGCAGTAAGCTATTATGAGACGAAATTCATAAGGCATCTAGATATGAAAATGTTGTGTTAATGGGGGATTTCAACTTTAGAGAAATTGATTGGAACAATTTGACAGGAAATCTTGAGTCTAGTGACTTTCTTGATACAGTTCAGGATTGCTTTTTTCAAATAGTTTGTGACAGAACCAACTAGAGAAAACAATCTGCTTGACTCGGTTCTTGCCAATAAACATTCACTAATTAATAATATTGAGGTTAATGATGAGCAAGGGAAAAGTGATTAAAAATCACTTAGTTTCAATACATCACAGAATTACCCAGTAAACTGCAAGTCTCTGTCCTAGACTTCCGATTGGCTGATTTCATGGGACTGAAAAATTACCTGGGTTGGCTAAATTGGGATGACCTGACTATGGGTCAGGTAGCTGGTGTTGGTTGCCAATATGACGTTTTTCAGAGCATAGTTCTAGCTGCTCAGTCAACTTTTGCTCCAAGTAAGGAAATTAGATCTAACAAAAATGATCCCAAATGGATGAACAGTAGATTAAAACATCTCATTGGTCAAAAGAGAGGCATTTTCAGGCGTATCAAAAGATGGGATGGGCAGTTAAGAGTTATGAAAGATAGAAATAGAAAAAGGAATAAGAAAAGCAAAAAGGAATTATAAGGCTAAAGTCGCAAGGGATTCGAAGACTAACCGAAAAGGGTTCTTTCAGGTATACAGAAGTAAGATTAGGGACAAGATAGGCCCACTTAAGAGTAACTCAGATCAGATCACTGACAGTGATAAGGATATGTGTGAAATTTTCACTTCTTACTTCCTCTCAGTTTTTACTCGGGAAGATACTAGCGAAATTCCAGAAATAATAAATTATGTAGAACAGGATGACGATAAACTATGAACGATTGGGGTAACTAGTGACATGGCCTCAGACAAATAGAGAAATTAAAACCTAACAAATCCCCAGGTCCTGATGGATTGTTTGCAAGTGTTTTAAAGGAATGTAAAGAGGAACTTTGCAAACCTTTGGCTAATCTTTTCAACATATCACTACAAACTGGCATAGTGCCTGATAAGTGGAAAGTGACAAATGTAATACCTATTTACAAGGCAGGTGACAGGTCCTTGGCTTCGAACTATAGAGCAATAAGCCTTACCTCCATAGTGGGAAAATTTATAGAATCAATAATTGCCGAGGCAATTCGTAGCCATCTTGATAGGCATAAATTGATAAATGAATCTCAACACGGTTTTACTAAGGGGCGTTCCTGTCTTACGAATTTACTAACTTTTTCCCAAGGTGTTTGAGGAGGTAGATCATGGTAATGAATATGATATTGTGTATATGGACTTCAGAAAGGCTTTCGATAGAGTTCCACATCAGAGACTTTTTAGGAAACTTAAGGCACACGGAATAGGAGGAGAAATTTTTTCCTGGGTAGAGGCATGGCTGACAAATAGGCAGCAGAGAGTTTGTATAAATGAGGAGTAATCAGAATGGGGGCACGTCACAAGCGGTGTTCCTCAGGGGTCAGTGTTAGGCCCGTTGTTGTTCACAATTTACATAAACGATATAGATGAGGGAATAAATAGCGACATAAGCAAATTTGCTGATGACACCAAAATAGGCCGTCCAATTCATTATATTGAGGACATTAGTGCACTCCAGGATGATTTGAATAGACTGATGCAGTGGTCGGAGAAGTGGCAGATTTCCGTTTAATATAGACAAATGCAAAGTTCTAAATGTTGGACAGGACAATAACCATGCCACTTATAAACTGAATAGTGTAGATCTTAATACTACTGATTGCGAAAAGGATTTAGGAGTTCTGGTTAGCATTAATCTGAAAGCAACATAAGTGTTTGCAATAAAGCTAACAGAATCCTTGGCTTCATATCAAGAAGTTTAAATAATAGAAGTCCTCAGGTTGTTCCCTCAACTCTATATATCTCTGGTTAGGCCTCATTTAGATTATGCTGCACAGTTCTGGTCACCGTGTTACAGAATGGATATAAATGCTCTGGAAAACGTACAGAGGAGGATGACAAAGTTGATCCCATGTATCAGAAATCTTCCCTATGAGAATAGACTGAGGGCCCTGAATCTGCACTCTCTAGAAAGAAATATGATTGAGGTGTATAAATGGAAAACAGGAATAAATGAAGGGTGATGTAAATAGTGTGCCAAGACAGGACTCGCAGCAATCGTTTCAAGTTGGAAAAGTTCAGATTCAGAAAGGATATAGGAAAGCACTGGTTTGGTAATAGAGTTGTGGATGAGTGGAACAAACTCCTGAGTACCGTCATAAGAGCTAAGACCTTGTGTAGCTTTAAAAATAGGTTGGCTAATACATGAGTGGGTGTGGGTGGTTGTGAGTTGGACCTGACTAGCTTGGGCTACCAGGTCTGGTGCCGTTCTCCTTTCTTAAGTGGAAGTGATCTGACTAGGTGGTCATTATTCTAGGCCTGAGGGTGGCATGGACCTGTTTCGCATGGGTCAGTAGGCACTGTGCCTTCTTTCTCATGTTCTTATGTTCTTCTTATGGCCCCTTCAATGAACTTTTGGTCCTGGACTCCAATCTTGTCCCAAAGATGTTCAGGAAGAATCGCTGCTACAAGCCTTCTGGATGCAACGCATGAGGACAGAAAAGCAGGTAGCACAATCTGTGATGACTTGTGGACACCAATGCCTCCTAGTCTGACTGGAAGTGTAGCTTGGTTCCACTGCCCGTCTTCGAGAGTAAGGTTAAGTACTTTCGTAAAAATCTGCCTCAGGATACTCTCAAATTCGTGCAGTATTCGGTTATCATATGAAGGTGCCCGTCTTAGGAAATATGTCAACCTGGGCAGACTCAAGCACTTTGTGAGAAGGTACAAGGCATCATGGGTGTCAAGATTGCGTATTCGTTGTTCCAATTTCTTCCTGAGAATTGTGTCAATGGCATCACTTCCCAGAGGTGCTCCAACCAAGAAGCTATTTGTAGGGGCAATGACTGATGCTCCTGGTAGTTTGGATCTCACTGCATTTATCACTTGTTGACTGACTGAGATAAGACCCATTTCCTGTCCCCTTGTAATCACTTGCGTAAGATCATCTAGGAGGGATTCTTTTGTACCTGCTATTGTGCCATCATCGAGGAACCAGATGTTTAGCTCACTGGTCAGTCTGACTGTGATTTCTCTAACTGCTATACAGAAGAGAAATGGTGCAAGAGGATTCCCTTGCTGGACACCCTCTGATGATGTGATTTCATGCTCTACAAACAGGAGCATTGATTCCCTGTTATATCCAGCTGAAACAAAGGAAAAGAGACGAGGGAAATGTTCTTGTACCGCTGCTAATACCACGCTGCTAATTCCACTGCATTGTCCTCAGGCAGATTGCATGAGCCTCTGCTTCACTTCATTGAGAGACTGCAAAGCCAAGCTGGTTTGGCTGAAGCATCATGGCTGCCTCTACGTGAATGCTTTGGACAGCAGCTTTGAAAACGAGGCGGCGAAAAGTGTTTCCTACTCCAATAGGCCTAATTCCTCCATCCTTCTTTTTAAGTGCACAAACTGTTGCACCAAAAAATAAAGGATTAATTTTGTCAGGAATCAGACCAGCCAATGAATTGTTGACGAACTTTGTGATCTCTGAAAGCAGTGTCTCTGCAATCTCCCCTATAACTGGATTAAAAATTTCCTTTAAATGGTGTGGCCTTATTCCAGTGTAACCCCCAGAAGAGCCAGATGGGAATGACATTATTGCTTTGTAAATGTCCGAGTCTTCCACAATCAATGGTTTCACAGTGGGGACAGAGGTGTTGGAACTGTTGGTGCCCCTGGTTTCCCTGGAAGGGTGCTTTCCTCGTAGTGCTTCAGCCGTGTCAGCATCCCTGGGGCAACTGTATCTTCACTGGTAATAATTCTGATTCCCCCCCCCCTGTGTTGTCCTCTTCAATTTTCTTGCTCACCTGCACACTCTGACTTTTTCACTGTCAGTGGAGTGAGTGGGGGTTCTGCCTCTCCCGTTTTTGTATTGATGGGGAAGGCGAATGAGGTTATCAGTTCTAGGAAAGTCTCTTAAGGATTTGAGGATCATTGAGGCTAGCCTCTTTCCCCTTCTTTCCGGCACAGCTAAGCAGATATTGCCAAAAAGTAGCAAGTTGTGCCATGCGTTGATGGTCGGTAGAGTATTTAGGATAGTGGAACCATCTTTTACTTTTTTTAAGAGGTCTGTAAGTTCCCCAGCTGCATGTGGACGGGCTGCTTTGGGAATATGTGTGAGTGTCCTGGTACCTGTTGCTTTAATTGCTCTCAAGATATCCCAATATGTCACAAACACTGTGAAATATTTATTAGAAAACGTTTCGGTCCTGGGACCTTGATCACTTCTAACATACAGAGGTAGAAAGACATATATAGGCTAAGAGTGAGGTGTGAGTAATGCATGGTGACCTGAAGAATGGCATGTTAGGACGAGGACAGGTAGACGATGAGATAATATGACTCCTAATTTGTTGGGTATCATGTATGCTAATGTTTTAGAAATTTTGTGGTTTCCAGTGTTACGTTCTATTGTGTCGGTGAGGGCAATTAGCGAGGCTTCTAGGCACCATCGGTATCTGAGGTCTGGGTCAGTGAGAACGAGTTGTGTCTCATCCCAGTTCATCAAATGCCCTGCGGAATCTCTGCGGAGGACACAGGCGCACCTTAAATCATCACTGTTACAGACACGTCGATGCTCCTTCAGGTGGACCGCAAGATCTCTGCCTGTCTCTCCTACATATTTCTTGAAACAGAATCCACAGAAGATGGTGTAGACATCTTCTGTGGAATTTAGAGGTGTAGGCCTGCGTTTTGCAGTGAGGTCTATGATAGATAATGTGTTTATGGTGGAAACGTTGATGTTACTCTTAGCAAGTGCCCGGCGAGTATTCATGGCAACATCACCACATGGGAGCACTATGAACTGCTCATAGGGCTCTTCCATGGGCGGTTTGTTGAGGATAGCTTGTGCCTTGAGTCTACAATCTCGAATGAAGAAAGATGGAAATTGAAGACATGTAAAGGCTTGTTATATAAATACATGTACATACACGCACGCGCGCGCGCACACACGCACACACGCACACACGCACACACGCACACACGCACACACGGACACACGCGCACACGCACACACACACACACTCACACACACACACACACACACACACACACACACACACACACACACACACACACACACACACACACACACACACAACCCACGACACTGGAGGACAGGAGAGATAGGGGGGACATGATAACGACATACAAAATACTGAGAGGAATTGACAAGGTGGACAAAGACAGGATGTTCCAGAGATTGGACACAGTAACAAGGGGACACAGTTGGAAGCTGAAGACACAGATGAATCACAGGGATGTTAGGAAGTATTTCTTCAGCCACAGAGTAGTCAGTAAGTGGAATAGTTTGGGAAGCGATGTAGTGGAGGCAGGATCCATACATAGCTTTAAGCAGAGGTATGATAAAGCTCACGGCTCAGGGAGAGTGACCCAGTAGCGATCAGTGAAGAGGCGGGGCCAGGAGCTCGGACTCGACCCCCGCAACCTCAACTAGGTGAGTACACAGGATGTTCCAAAGAGGAGACGCAGAAACAAGGGGGTTACAATTGGAAGTTGAAGGCAGAGATGAGTCAAAGGGATGTTAGGAAGTATTTCTTCAGTCATAGAGTAGTAAGGAAGTGGAATAGCCTAGCACGTGAGGTAGTGGAGCCAGGAATCATGCATAGCTTTAAGATGAGGTATGACAAAGCTCATGGAGCAGGGAGAGAGAGGACTTAGTAACACTCGATGAAGAAGCGGGGCCAGGAGATAAGTCTCGACCCCTGCAATCACAATCAGGTGAGTACACACACATACACAAGGAGACAAGGATGGAACCAGCAGAGGTCAATCAGAGCAAGACAGAGCAGCAAAGACAAGCACACACACAACCATCGTAAGAACCACACAGCCTATCACACCATCCCAACACAAACTACAGTCCATAGTCACAGCTTCCATGCAACACCCAGCTATAAAATCCCACAGTATGCTACCAGGTCTCCCACCCTCACAGACCCCCCAAACCACAGTGTTGGAAAAGAAACTGAAGGTATGGTATACAAATGCTGATGGAATAACAAATAAGTGGGAGGAGTGGCATGAAAGAGTCAAAGAGGCATCACTGGACATTGTAGCTCTCACAGAAACTAAGCTTACAGGTATGATAACAGATGCCATCTTTCCAACGGGATACCAGATCTTGAGGAAAGACAGAGGTAACAGGGGGGGGGTGGAGGAGTGGAACTGCTGATCAAAAACCGATGGAGTTTTGATGAGCTGGAGAGAGGAGACAGCAGGGAAGTAAGCGATTACATAGCGGGAACACTTCACTCTGGAGGTCCCAAAGTGGTAATTGCAGTGATGTATAACCCACCACAGAACAACAGGAGGCCAAGGAAAGAGTATGACGAGAGCAATAGAGCGATGGTTGACACACTGGCTGCAGTGGCCAGAAGAGCTCATGCATGCAGGGCGAAGCTCCTGATCATGGGTGACTTTAACCACAAGAAGATCGATTGGGAGAACTTGGAGCCACATGGGGGCCAAAATACATGGAGGGCTAAGATGATGGAGGTGGTACTGGAAAACTTCATGTACCAACACGTATAGGATACTACAAGAGAGAGAGGAGAGGATGAACCAGCAAGACTGGACGTAGTATTCACCTTTAGTAGTGCAGATATTGAGGATATCACATATGAAAGACCCCTTGGGGCCAGCAATAACGTGGTTTTAAGCATCGAATACACAGTAGAGCTACAGGTGGAGGGGAAAGCAGGAAGGCCAGAGCGAATGAAGCCAAACTCAAGAAAGGGGACTACACAGGAATGAGGAACTTCCTGAATGGGGTTCAGTGGGACAGAGAACTGGCAGGGAAGCCAGTTAATGAGATGATGGAATATATAGCAACAATGTGCAAGGAGGCTGAGGAGAGGTTTGTACCCAAGGGTAAAAGGAATAATGAAAAAGCCAGGATGAGCCCATGGTTCACCCAAAGATGCAGGGAAGCAAAAACCAAGTGTGCTAGGGAATGGAAGAAATATAGAAGGCAAAGGACCCAGGAGAATAAGGAGAGCAGTCGTAGAGCCAGAAATTAATATGCACAGATAAGAAGGGAGGCCAAACGACAAAATGAAAACGACATAGCAGCGAAAGCCAAATATGACAGGAAGCTGTTATACAGCCACATCAGGAGGAAAACAACAGTCAAGGACCAGGTAATTAGGCTAAGGAAGGAAGGAGGAGAGACGACAAGAAATAACCGTGAAGCATGTAAGGAACTCAACAAGAGACAGAAGGGGGTCCAGAAAGGAGGAGAGGTGGGGCACACCACTAAGTGCTAGACACAATACACACAACTGAGGAAGAAGTGAAGAGGCTTTTGAATGAGCTAGATACCTCAAAGGCAGTGAGGCCAGATAACATCTCTCCATGGGTCCTGAGAGAAGGAGCAGAGGCGCTATGTGTACCCCTAACAACAATATTCAATATATCTATTGAGACACGGACATTGCCTGAGGCATGGAAAACAGCAAATGTAGTCCCAATCTTTAAAAAAGGAGACAGACATGGAGCACTAAACTACAGACCAGTGTCACTGACATGTATAGTATGCAAAGTCATGGAGAAGATTATCAGGAGAAGTGTGGTGGAACACCTAGAAAGGAATGATCTCATCAACAGCAGCAAACGTGGTTGCAGGGACGGGAAATCCTGTGTTACAAACAACGAGGTTCGAGGTTCTGACCAGAGCTTTGGTAAGAGGGGAGGGGGGGAAGAAGGATGGGTAAGGATGGAAGTTGGGAAAGGTTGGGGAGGGAGGAAGGGTAGGTGGGGTTATAAAAGGGTAGTGGCCTATCAACTTTGGTGCAATTTGAATATGCGTGTGTACATATTGAGTAATTTATAAAGAGGTTGGTTTTATGAGTAGGGTATACCTCCTGCCCATCAATTTCGCAATGCTATATTGTGTTATACCAGTGCGTCATTGAATTGGAAGGATGCATACTGCATACAATTGCTTGCAAACCTACTGGAGTTCTATGACATGGTGACAGCAGTAAGACAAGAGAGAGAGGAGTGGGTGGACTGAATTTTCTTGGACTGCAAGAAGGCTTTTGACACAGTTCCACACAAGAGATTAGTGCAAAAGCTGGAGGACCAAGCAGGGATAACAAGGAAGACACAAAATTGGATCAGAGAATACTTGTCAGGAAGACAGCAGCGAGTCATGGTACGTGGCAAGGTGTCAGAGTGGACACCTGTGACCAGCTGGGTCCCACAGGGGTCAGTCCTAGGACCAGTGCTGTTTCTGGTATTTGTGAACGACATGACGGAAGGAATAGACTCCGAAGTGTCCCTGTTTGCAGGTGACGTGAAGTTGATGAGAAGAATTCATTCGATCGAAGACCAGGCAGAACTACAAACAGGCTGCAGACCTGGTCCAGCAATTGGCTCCTAGAGTTTAACCCCAACAAATGCAAAGTCATGAAGATTGGGGAAGGGCAAAGAAGACTGCAGATGGAGTACAGGCTAGGGTGCCAGAGACTACAAACCTCACTCAAGAAAAAAGATTTTGGGGTGAGTATAACACCAGGCACATCTCCTGAAGCGCACATCAAACAAATAACTGCTGCAGTATATGGGCGCCTAGCAAACCTCAGAACAACATTTTGACATCTTAACAAGGAATCGTTCAGGACCCTGTACACCGTGTACGTTAGGCCCATATTAGAGTATGCGGCACCAGTTTGGAACCCACACGTAAAGGAACTAGAGAAAGTGCAAAGGTTTGCAACAAGACTAGTCCCAGAGCTAAGAGGTATGTCCAACGAGGAGAGGTTAAGGGAAATCAACCTGACGACACTGGAGGACAGGAGAGATAGGGGGGACATGATAACGACATGCAAAATGACAGTTGGCAAAATTTACACGATCTACAATAGGTAGTGATATCTGAGGACATTTTTGGCCAAAAATAGGTTTCCCTAATTTTATTTAAGGTTTTACGATGCGAGAAATGTCCCGCCACTGGCAGGTCATGGGCCATTTTAAGAACAGTCTCTCTGCATTGACTTGGAACAACTAAGATGGAATAGTCTATGTCATCTGAATTTAATTTGAATACTGACTTGTACAAGATACCTTTTATATATTCAAATTTATATGAAAGTTTTTCCTTTGGATAACTTGATTTTGCTTAGCAGCATTATGGCAATTCTGAAGAGAAGGGCAATTACGTTGTAAATTGACAAAGGAGTCCTTCGATATATCTAAAGGCTTAAAGTCAGGGAAAATCAAAGGAAGGACAGTAGGAGAAGCCTGGGCTTTGGTCTGAACCCTAGTCAAGACATTTATGGTATCGGAGGCGATATCTTCACTTTCATCTAACAAATGAACCGGTGATCCTACTTCCTCCCTTTCGAGAGTAGCATCACTGGTTTTTAATCCCACATGAATCTCACGAGACATTGTCTCATCTGAACTTTCGAGGGGCTTCTCTGACTCTACAGGAAGAGGATCTGAAACACTTATGTCCACCTTTGGTGATGAAAGGTCAACCTCAGAAGGAAGAATGGCACCTTTTACATTACCTATTAGTACGGAGCAAGAAGTGGTGGGAGCTAGTACGGCTTCAGACCAACCTGTGAACCATTTAGACCTAATGTAACAACGGATGGTAGGAAAAGTGTCCGTACGGCCCAAGTAGTCTGAAAGTATAGCAGAGGAATGAGTTTCTGTAAGGTTAGGGTACAGCTTATCAGAAATGACTATACATGTGCATCCAGTGTCTCGTAAAATGGCAGATACATTAAGTCCATTAACTGTTCCTGAACAGAAGGGTGCTTGGTCATTACAGTTTTTAAAACATCTTCCAACTTTTTGGACCTTCTTAGAAGGACAATCTGGACGTTTATGTCCCTTAACACCACACAAATGACAAACAGGAATAAAAGAAGTCATTTTACTTTCCACTAGAGGCTTTGATTTCTTTAGGTCTGATGAACCCTTGCCCTTAGGGTTCGATCCCTTTAGGTCTTTATAGGAATTGTGAGCCTCAGCATACAGGTCAGCAGCCTCAGCAACTTCCTCAGCTTTAATCAGGTTACGTTCTCTAATGAATGTTCGTATCTGGTGAGGAAGAGCAGTCAGGAACTGGTCAGCAACCATAAAGTCTCTAAGAGATTCATAACTGTGATCAATTCCTGAACTCTCTATCCAAAAGTCGAACAAACGAAAGAGTGTTACCTGTAACTGCTGAAAGTTCTGGCCAGGTTGTAAGGTGGCATACCTGAAATCTTTCCTGTAAGAATTAGTGGTTTTTTGATATGCTTTAGGGATTGCCTTCTTCAGTAGGTTATAATTACATATAATATCCTGCGACAAAGTTGCATAGATATTCAAAGCTGTACCGGAAAATAACATTCCTAACCTTGGTAGCCCAGGTGTCAGCAGGCCATACACAGAGGGTAGCGGTATTTTCAAACCTGATAATGTATGAAGTTATGTCTTCCCCCTTTGTGAAGGGAGGTAAATTAGGTGTTGGAATATGTGCACTAGCTGCATGATGTTCGATTACTCCTTCCTCTAATTGTTGTTGTGTAAGAGTTAACTTTTTATTCTCTAATTCAAGGCGAGATTTCTCGAGCTCGCGATCCTTTTCTCTCTTTATTAACTCATGATCTCTAGCTTTTTCCTCACATTCTCTAGCTTTTTCCTCAACTTCTCTATCCTTTGCTCTTTCCTCAAGTTCTCTTATTTTAGTCTGTTCCTCACGTATTTTAGCCTGTTCCTCACATTCCCTATCCTTTGCTCTTTCCTCAAGTTCTCTTAATTTAACTTGTTCTTCACGTACTTTAGCTCTCTCCTCACGATCAAGTCTATCACGCTCCTTCTTGTCTTCTCTTTCTCTTTCTAACTGTCTTTCTTGGATTTCTCTCTCAATTCTCTCTCTCTCCTTTTTCTCTTCTCTTTCCCTTTCTAACTGTCTTTCTTCTCTCTCAATTCTCTCTCTTTCAAGTCTTTCCTGGATCTTAGCACTAATGAAAGATTCTAAATTTTTCCCTGTTATTCCTAACTTACTTCCAGCGTTCATCCAAAACTGGTATTCTTCCATGTTTGCAATAATAACTTAAACTATCAGGGGAAATGAAACGAGTATTAAAGAAAATGGAGAATTCAATTCCTGCTCCACTCAAACTGTAAATAAACCAGAGGGCTCGATCCCTGCTTCAGTTCAACAATATGTATTAATGAAAACGAAGGGTTCTATGCTGGCTCCGAGCAAACAATAAATCAAGAGTGTCCAATGAGAGTTGGCAGAATTAACTAGTATTCCTGCCTTGACTTGACTTACAATAAATTGAGACTATAACAATCACCAAATCTTTCAAATACCTGTTCTGTAGTCCTACCATAGAGAATGATTACTCATGACTGGTGTTAACCGTCTGTGGTATGCCGCGTTGAAGTTCCAAGGGTAGATTTGAGATGGAATTGAATCTTGATTCAGTCGAGCGAATTCTGGCAAGGTCGCCACTCGTGAAGGCTTACTCAGCCCTGTAACAACTTCAGACAGTATTACCAAGGCTGGCTCCTCCTCAGGAAAATTAATGAATAGAAAAAGAAATAATAACAGACAAACATAAACACTTCATTATATAGAAAATATAAAATATAAAACACTTAAATATGAAATATTAATCCTACATTAAAGAAAATGAAAAATGAAAAATATAAATGATAACTGAATTCAACGCTAATATAAAACTTGGGTGTCTGGTGTTGGTGACACTGCTTCTTGAAATCGTAGCCGTTGCCGATGATGGGGGGGGGTCGCAAGTGTTGGTTACAACCCACTGGCTAGTTCTTCAGAGTATAGCCTTGAATATTCTATCCCGATGACAGGAAAGCAGGTTCTTTACTGCTGCAATGATGAGGGCTTACGTCCTGCAATTTCATACAGGTGCACAGGTAATTAAATCCAAAAAGGGGAAGTCTCAGGACGTTAGTCCATCTCCATCAATTCTACTAGTTGATTGGCAGGTGACCCTCTCTGTCATCCAAGCTGGAAAGATAGGCAGGTTACCCACTGCTTAAGAAATCACTCTCCATGATAAGTACAATACCTAAAAGATGTGGTGATCATTACAACAGTCAACTTAGAGCAAGACTGAAAGGACTAAGTTTATTATTGGTCAAAAGTGAAGCTTTCAACCAATAAATCCACTAGAATACAAGGCAGGCATGTACTTACAGTAGTGCTGGGAGCTGTGAGTCTAGTGATTACTGTTTGAACTGGAGCCCCACACGTCACCTTTCGGGGGGGGGGGGTAAGAAGGAGGGGAAGGGATAGTGGGAGCTAGACTGACCCTACCTTAACAAGCAGCCAGCAATCAAACTATCCCTTTCGGGGTGGGGGAAAAAAGGCCGGAATAGCGGGAGCTTGACTTACCCTACCTTAACAAGTAGCTGGCAATGAAACTATTGTTACTATATACTCCCTCGCTACTCTTACCTATTGAACTTTTCCCTCACAGACACCCACAGAAGGACTCCAACCACAACAACCCCGAAGCAACTGAACAACCTCAACCAAAACCTGCACACTGTTCCCTTGCCACCACCCCCCCACCACAAACACCACCTCTACAGCAGTCCCTTTTGGGGGTTCTGCCCCCACCCCTGCACCAAAAACCCCACCCACACTGTTACAACCCCAATGCAGCTGAGCAATCTAAACCAACACCCACACACTGTTCCAAACCATACCATGGGTGGGGTCTGATCCGGTGGTCAGAGAGTCTCAAAACTCCAGACCATTGTGGTATGGTTTGTTTGCAATCGTGTCATTACAATGTCGTGAGACACACTGTTCCCTCTGGCCCCACCCCCTACATCATAAACCCCACTCTCACAGCAGCTCCCTACAGGCACTCTGCATTCACTGCCCAGCACAAATCCTCCCCACACCACAAACTCCCATAACCCACCCCAGGTCTCCAACAAAACCCAACCCCAATATTCTCCCAGGTCCACTGTCATAGATGAAATTGACGACGTATACCCTTCTTCCACCATGATAGACAAGAAGCTGAATGTGTGGTACACAAACTCAGATGGAATAGCAAATAAATACGAGGAATGGCACGAAAGAGTCAACGAGAAGTCTCCGGACATCATAGTCACAGAAACAAAACTCACTGAGACAATAACAGATGCAGTCTGTTATTGTCTCAGAGAAAATAGAGGGCATGGACGAGATTGGAGAAAGGGACTACATAGCAGGCACAATTCAATCTGGGGAACATAAGGTTGTCATTGCTGTGATGTATAACCCACCCCAGAACAGCAGGAGGCCAAGAAAGGAATATGATGAGAGCAACAGAGCGATGGTGGACACACTGGCTGAGGCAGCACAAAGAGCTCAAACGTGCAGAGCAAAGTTACTGGTTATGGGAGATTTCAACCACAGGGAGATTGATTGGGAAAACCTGGAGCCTCACAGGGGCCCCAAAACATGGAGAGCCAAGATGATGGATGTGGTACTGGAAAACCTCATGCATCAACACATCAGGGACACTACCAGAGAGCGAGGGGGGGATAAACCAGCAAGACTGGACCTTGTGTTCACCCTGAGTAGCTCAAACATTGATGACATCACATATGAGAGGCCCCTCGGTGCTAGTGACTGCGTAGTTCTGAGTTTTGATTATATAGTAGAGTTACAGGTGGAGAAGGTAACAGGAGTCGAATGGGAAAAGCCAAACTATAAATAAGGGGGGGGGGGGACTACGCAGGTATCAGGAACTTCCTGCGGGAGGTGCAGTGGGACAGAGAATTGATAGGAAAGACAGTAAATGAAATGATTGAGTGTGAAGACTTACTCAGCCCTGTAACAACTTCAGACAGTATTACCAAGGCTGGCTCCTCCTCAGGAAAATTAATGAATAGAAAAAGAACAAAAACTGACAAACATAAACACTTTATTATTTAGAAAATATAAAATATAAAACACTTAAATATGAAATATTGATCCTACCTTAAAGAAAATGAAAAATGAAAAATATAAATGATATTTGAATTCAACGCTAATATAAATATATATATAAAACTTGGGTGTCTGGTGTTGGTGACACTGCGTGTTGTTGAAATCGTAGCCGTTACCGAAGAAGGGGGGGGGCTTAGGTGTTAGTGACAACCCACCAGCTCGTTCTTCACAGATTTTATAGCCGTCAATAATCCGTCCAGATGACAGAAAAGCAGGTTTTTTCCGACTGCAATGATGAGGGGTTATATCCTGCTACTTGCATACACAAACAGGTAAGTGGATCAGAAATGGGACGTCTCAGAACGTTAGTCCGTCTCCTTCAATTCTACTCGTTGATTGGCAGGTGACCCTCTCTGTCATTTCAAGCTGTAAAGAGAGACAGATTACCCACTGCTTAAGAAATCACTCTCCATGAGAAGTACAATACCTAAAAGATGTGGTGATTATTAAAACATTTAACCTATCAAGACTGAAAGGACTAAGTTAATTATTGGTCAAAAGTGAAGCTTTCAACCAATAAGTTCACTAAAATATGATCAGACATGTACTTACAGTAGTGTTGGGAGCTGTGAGTCGAGTGATTTACTGTCTGACCGGAGCCCCACACGTCACCTTTGGGGGGGGGGGAGAAGAGTGAGGGGAAGGGATAGTGGGAGCTAGACTGACCCTACCTTAACAAGCAGCCGGCAATCAAACTATCACTTTCGGGGAGGGGGAAAAAGGGGGGAATAGCGGGAGCTGGACTTACCTTATCTTAACAAGTAGCCGGCAATGAAACTATTGTTACTATATACTCCCTCGCTACTCCTATCTATTGAACTTTTCCCTCACATTGAGTATGTAACAACAAAATGCAAGGAGGCAGATGAAAGGTTTGTTCCCAAGGGCAACAGAAACAATGGGAAGACCAAAGCGAGTCCTAGGTTTACCCAAAGGTGCAGGGAGGCAAAAACTAAGTCCATTAGAGAATGGAAGAGGTATAGATGGCAAAGGACCCAGGAAAACAACGAGATCAGTCGAAGATCCAGAAACGAATATGCACAGATAAAGAGGAAGGCCCAGCGACAGTACGAAAATGACATAGCATCGAAAGTCAAGTCTTACCCGAAACTGCTGTTTAGCCACATTAGGAGAAACACGACAGTAAAAGCCCAGGTGATCAGGCTGAGGAAAGAAGATGGGGAACTCACAAGAGACGATCAGGAGGCATGCGAGGAGCTCAACAGGAGATTTAAGGAAGTATTCACAGGGGAGACAGGAAGGATTCTAGGAAGACAGGACAGAGGGGGACACCAACAGGGAATAGACCAACAGGTGCTGGGCGATATGTACACAACTGAGGAGGAGGTGAAGAAGCCGCTAAGTGACCTTGATACCTCAAAGGCAATGGAACCGGACATCTCCCCATGTGTCCTCAGGGAGGGAGCAGATATACTGTGTGTGCCATTAACCACAATCTTCAACACATCCCTTGAAACTGGGCAACTACCTGAGGTATGGAAGACCGCAAATGTAGTTCCCATTTTTAAAAAAAGAAGACAGAAAAGAGGCACTAAATAACAGACCAGTATCACTGACCTGTATAGTATGCAAAGTCATGGAGAAGATTATCAGTAGGAGACTAGTGGAGCACCTGGAACGGAAGGCAAATCCTGTGTCAAAACCTTCTGGACTTCTATGACAAAGTTACAGAAGTGTGACACGAGAGAGAGGGGTGGGTTGATTACATTTTCTTGGACTGCAAGAAGGCCTTTGACCCAGTTCCTCACAAGCGACTGGTGCAGAAACTAGAGGAATAGGCGCGTATAACAGGAAGGGTACTGCAATAGATCAGAGAATACCTGACAGGGAGGCAACAACGAGTCATGGTATGGGATGAGGTATCACAGTGGACACCTGTGACGAGCGGGGTCCCACAGGAGTCGGTCCTAGGACCAGTGCTATTTCTGGTATATGTGAATGACATGATGGAAGGGATAGACTCAGAGGTGTCCCTGTTCGCAGATAATGTGAAGTTAATGAGGAGAATTAAATCAGATGAGGACAGGCTTTTCATGAAGATCGGAGAAGGGCAAAGAAGACCGCAGACAGAGTATAGACTAGGTGGCCAAAGACTGCAAACCTCGCTCAAGGAGAAAGATCTTGAGGTGACCATAACACCGAGCAATTCTCCGGAGGCACACATCAACCAGATAACTGCTGCAGCATACGGGCCCCTGGCAAACCTGAGAATAGCGTTCCAGTACCTTACTAAGGAATCGTTTAAGACACTGTACACTGTGTACATCAGGCCCATACTGGAGTATGCAGTACCAGTTTGGAACCCACATCTGGTCAAACACGTGAAGAAATTAAAGAAAGTGCAAAGGTTTGCAACAAGCCTAGTTCCGGGGCTCAAGGGTATGTCCTACGAAGAAAGGTTGAGGGAAATCGGACTGACGACATTGGAGGACAGGCGGGTCAGGGGAGACATGATAACGACATACAAAATACTGCGTGGAATAGATAAGGTAGACAGAGACACGTTGTTCCAGAGAGGGGACACAGAAACTAGGGGTCACAATTGGACGCTGAAGAATCAGACGAGTCAGAGGGATGTTAGGAAGTATTTTTTCAGTCATAGAGTCGTCAGGAAGTGGAATAGCCTAACAAGTGATGTAGTGGAGGCAGGAACCATACATAGCTTTAAGACGAGGTATGACAAAGCTCTGGAAGTAGAGAGTTGACCTAGTAGCAATGAGTGAAGAGGCTGGGCCAGGAGCTGAATTTCGACCCCTGCAACCGCAATTAGGTGAGTACACATACCACAAACACACACACACAAACACACACACACACACACACACACACACACACACACACACACACACACACACACACACACACACACACACACACACACACACACACACACACACATGGAACAAGAGTGGGAGAGAAAATTAGGAGAGCTTTCTGAAAAAATGGAGAAATACCTCTCTGTGAAATTGGAAAAGTGGCTGAAGAAGGAGACGAAAAATTGGGAGGCACAAGTCGAAACTGCAGTAGCCAGGATAAGTTACAGGGGCAGTGACCAGAGAAGACACAGCATATGAAGCTGAGAGGCCGAACAGGAAGGAAGGAGATATGAATTATGCTAAGGTCATATCAGCCTGCCAAGAAGAGCCAAGAAGTGAAAGGGAAGAGCAGCTGGGTGCAGATGGAGAGGGTGATAGGTCGAATGCTGAGGCACAACCATGCTACCAAGAGCCACTGGAAAAATCAAGGGGGAAAATGGCCACAAGTGTGCTCGGGAATGGAAGAAATATAGAAGGCAAAGGACCCAGGACAATAAAGAGAGCAGTCGTAGAGCCAGAAACGAATATGCACATATAAGAAGGGAGGCCAAACGACAATATGAAAACGACATAGCAGCGAAAGCCAAATCTAACCGAAAACTGTTATACAGCCACATCAGGAGGAAAACAACAGCCAAGGACCAGGTAATCAGGCTAAGGAAGGAAGGAGGAGAGACGACAAGAAATTACCTTGAAGTATGTGAGGAACTCAACAAGAGATTCAAAGAAGTGTTCACAGAGGAGACAGAAGGGGCTCCAGAAAGACGGAGAGGTCGGGCACATCACCAAGTGCTGGACACAGTACACACAACCGAGAAAGAAGTGAAGAGGCTTGTGAGAGAGCTAGATACCTCAAAGGCAATGGGGCCAGAAAACATCTCCCCATGGGTCCTGAGAGAGGGAGCAGAGGTGCTATCTGTACCACAAACAACAATATTCAATACATCTATTGAAACAGGGAGATTGCCTGAGGCATGAAAGACAGCAAACGTAGTCCCAATCTTTAAAAATGGAGACAGACATGAAGCACTGAACTACAGACAAGTGTCACTGACATGAATAGTACGCAAAGTCATGGAGAAGATTATCAGGAGAAGAGTGGTGGAACACCTAGAAAGGAATGATCTCATCAACAGCAGCCAACATGGTTTCAGGGACGGGAAATCCTGTGTCACAAACCTACTGTAGTTCTATGACATGGTGACAGCAGTAAGACAAGAGAGAGAGGGGTGGGTTTGCATATTCTTGGACTGCAAGAAGGTGCTTGACAAAGTTCCACACAAGAGATTAGTGCAAAAACTGGAGGACCAAGCAGGGATAACAGGGAAGGCACTACAATGGATCAGGGAATACTTGTCAGGAAGACAGCAGCGAGTCATGGTACGTGGCGAGGTGTCAGAGTGGGCACCTGTGACCAGCGGGGTCCCACAGGGGTCAGTCCTAGGACCAGTGCTGTTTCTGGTATTTGTGAACGACATGACGGAAGGAATAGACTCTGAGGTGTCCCTGTTTGCAGATGACGTGAAGTTGATGAGAAGAATTCACTCGATCGAAGACCAGGCAGAACTACAAAGGGATCTGGACAGGCTGCAGACGTGGTCCAGGAATTGGCTCCTGGAGTTCAATCCCATCAAGTGCAAAGTCGTGAAGATTGAGGAAGGGCAAAGAAGACCACAGACGGAGTACAGTCTAGGAGATCCAGAGACTACAAACTTCACTCAAGGAAAAAGATCTTGGGGTGAGTATAACACCAGGCACATCTCCTGAAGTGCACATCAACCAAATAACTGCTGCAGCATATGGGCACCTAGCAAACCTCAGAACAGCATTCCGACATCTTAATAAGGAATCATTCAGGACCCTGTACACCGTGTACGTTAGGCCCATATTGGAGTATGCGGCACCAGTTTGGAACCCACACCTAGCCAAGCACGTGAAGAAACTAGAGAAAGTGCAAAAGTTTGCAACAAGACTAGTCCCAGAGCTAAGAGGTATGTCCTACGAGGAGAGGTTAAGGGAAATCAACCTGACGACACTGGAGGACAGGAGAGATAGGGGGGACATGATAACGACATACAAAATACTGAGAGGAATTGACAAGGTGGACAAAGACAGGATGTTCCAGAGATTGGACACAGTAACAAGGGGACACAGTTGGAAGTTGAAGACACAGATGAATCACAGGGATGTTAGGAAGTATTTCTTCAGCCACAGAGTAGTCAGTAAGTGGAATAGTTTGGGAAGCGATGTAGTGGAGGCAGGATCCATACATAGCTTTAAGCAGAGGTATGATAAAGCTCACGGTTCAGGGAGAGTGACCTAGTAGCGATCAGTGAAGAGGCGGGGCCAGGAGCTCGGACTCGACCCCCGCAACCTCAACTAGGTGAGTACAACTAGGTGAGTACACACACACACACACACACATACACACACACACACACACACACACACACACACACACACACACACACCTACACACACACACACACACACACACACACACACATACACACACACACACGTGAAGCAGTATCGCTAAATAGTGCTCCCAGGATTTAGCGTTTTAGTGGCTGTCCTAAGATATTATTAGCGGTCATCGTACGTGAGTGAATCAGTGAACATACCTACAAGAGTGTAATAGCTTTCAAGAGTGCGAATAATGTGATAGGATCAAGAATTTTACAATTTAAATTTGAATGAAATTTGAGTGAGGGAGGGTAGCAGTCAGCTGATCAGGCTACTGGCCGCAGTGTTGACACAAAATATCCAAACAGTTAATTGGGTTAACGGTGTGATCTGAAATATTAACAAATACATATGTTGGTTGATTATAGCAGCAGTGTAGTGATAAGGTCATAAAAGAGTGATTAAGTAAATACTGAAAGTAAGAAAAAATTAGTCAATCCCCAGCTGTTGGTGTTGTGAAGGTAGCTAACATCATCAGACTTGTTATGACCATAATACTGTACTAAAGAAAAAAGAGGGAATACCAAGTCTTAAAAGAAAAAGAAAATAAAAACTTGAATGCATGATAAAGTTCCTGAAGGAGTTACAAATTGAAGGAGTTGATATCAGCCGACCAGCAGGAACCTCCATTGTTGTGCAGACGACATCACTTGCCTATTTGTGGTTAATTTTGGTTAGTGTCTAAAGTCTCAGTGTCTCGCCCTGCTGGTTGTATGCTATACCATCTCTCTCTCCCTATTTCAGTACCAGGAGATAGATAGTGGTTAGTAAATTATCTAAATATCGCCAGGTAAACTCCAGAAGAGTTGTGTAGCCTAGTGAACCCCCCCCCCCGTTTTTCTGAGGGACAAGCTAGTAAACAAGTACGCACATACAAACACACGTGTGCACCCGTAATTATTGTTATAATAAACAGTATATATTAATAAGGAATTGAGTGAGAAAAAATAATCCTATAATCTTCAAAAAGTAAAGTAGCGTAGTGTGCGGAGATCTGGGCCGGGAGAGTACCGGTGAAACAACAACAATAACAAATAGTGTTAACGTAACCCCCCCCCCTCTTTTTCAAAGAACGACAAGCTAGTAAACACACACACACACAAACACAAGTGTACGCAATTAATATTATATAGTATATATTAGTGCATATTAATAAGGAATTGATTGTGAAAATTTTTTTATAATCTTCAAAAGAGTAGCGTAGCCTAGTGTGCGCACGCACACCCACACACCCACACACACACACACCCACACACACCCACACACACCCACACACACCCACACACACCCACACACCCCCACACACACCCACACACACCCACACACCCACACACCCACACACACCCACACATCCACACACACCCACACACCCCCACACCCACACACACCCACACACCCACACACACCCACACACCCACACACACACCCACACACCCCACACCCCCCCCCACACACCCCCACACACACCCCCACACACACCCACCCACACCCACCCACACACCCACACACACCCACACACCCACACACACCCACACACACCCACCCACACACCCACCCACCCACACACCCACACACACCCACACACCCACACACACCCTCACACACACCCACACACACACCCACACACACACCCACACACACACACCCACACACACCCACACACACCCACACACACCCACACACACCCACCCACACACCCACCCACACACCCACCCACACACGCACCCACACACCCACCCACACACCCACCCACACACTCACCCACACACTCACCCACACACTCACCCACACCCCCCACACACCCCCCACGCACACACACACACCACGCACACACACACACACACACACACACACACCCACACACACCCACACACACATATTGCCAGACTCACACATACACTCCCCCCTTCCCCACCGACATCTCACTCCTTCACCTGATCCCTCCCCTCCCTCTTTCACCCTCCCCCTACCCACCTCTCCCTCTCCCACTCACCCACTCACCCACTTACCCACTTGCTTCACTCTCCTTCCCACTCCCCCTCCCCACTACTCTCCCATATAGCCACAGTTCCTCCTCTACCTCCCCCCCCCCACACTCTGACATATACAATACTAACCTAACATACAGAATTACATAGGTTTCCCACTCTGAGGCAATCAGGATAAAAAAAAATGGGTTGCCAGAGAGCAACAAGAAAACCCAAGGGACAGGAGGAGGGAACTGCAAAGGAAGATTGGGCAGCAGAGCTCACAAAAAGGGAACAAGAATGGGAAAAGAAACTAGAAGAACTTAGCATGAGAATGGAAGAGAGGATAGACATGGAAAGCAGGAAGTGGGAGGTGAAAGTCAAAGCAGCAGAGGCCAGGATACAGAGCTTAGAAGAGGAACTGGAAAATCTGAAACAGCCTAAAGAACTAAAGAACATTTTGGGATTGACAACAGAGACCGCTACCTCAGCCACAAATAAGGGGACTGTAGGGACAGAAGGAGCAAAACTGCATGTAGAAGCTCTATCAGTGGAGACTGTAGTAAATGAAAGAGCTAAGCTATATGTGGAGGCCCTAAAAGACCACAACAGAGCCCAGGGAAAGCCGAGAAGGGAAAATGACAGGCCACTGAGCCCATGTACAGTAGCTAGTGAAACTGAAGAAAGGAAAGCTGCAATGGAGGAAATCAAATTGAATGAGGGGATACACAGGGATATGCAGTGGGAGAATGAAAGGGTGAGGTCAGTCTTTGTGTATGGGCTACAGGAAGTTGAAGGGGAAACATATGAAGCAAGAAAACAAGGGGAAAAAAAGCAATTGAAAGCATCATGAAAGTAATCGGAGAAGACGACATGACCCAGCTGGAAAATTTTCGGAGAATAGGGGGGTTTGTAAAAAAAAGAACCCGGCCAGTGAAAGTGACCTTCAAGGCAGAATCGACTCGGAACAGGATACTGTGGGAGAAAGCACGATTAAGGGACATGCCGGCATACAGGAAGGTGTATCTCGACCGCGACAGAACACAAGACGAAAGGCGGAAACTGAGAGAGATGATACAAAGGCGAAAGGAGGAAAGAGAGGGGATGGAGAAGACAGACAGGAGATCCCAGACACAGGAAGAAGATCAAATACAACCTCCCTCACAGCTTCCTATAGAAGCCTCCCAACCAGGTCAACCCCAGTGCAGCCAAACACTCTAAACCAAAACACCCATGTCATATCCAATGCCCCCACCCACTACATTACAAACTCCACCCCCACAGCAACCACCCATAGTTCCTTATCAGGTCTCCCACTTCCCCAACCCCAATACACCTCCCAGACCACAGTCTTAGAAAAGAAGTTGAAGGTATGGTATACAAATGCAGATGGAATAACAAATAAGTATGAGGAGTGGCATGAAAGAATCAAGGAGACATCCCCAGACATAATAGCACTCACAGAAACAAAACTCACCAGAATAATAACAGATTCAATCTTTCCACCCGGATATCAAATCCTCAGGAAAGACAGAGGGAGGAGAGGGGGAGGAGGAGTTGCACTGCTCATTAAAAGCCAGTGGGGTTTTGAGAAAATGGAAGGAATGGATGGCACGGGTGAAAGGGACTACTTAGTAGGAACAATCCAGTCTGAGGGACATAAGGTGATAATTGCAGTAATGTACAACCCACCACAGAACTGCAGGAGACCAAGAGAAGAATACGATGAGAGCAACAGAGCCATGGTCGACACACTAGCCGAGGTGGCCAGGAGAGCACATGTGGGGGGAGCAAAGTTACTAGTTATGGGTGATTTCAATCACAAGGAGATTGACTGGGAAAACCTGGAGCCCCATGGGGGTTCCGAAACATGGAGAGCCAAGATGATGGATGTAGTACTGGAAAACCTCATGCATCAACATGTTAGAGACACTACCAGAGAGAGAGGAGAAGATGAACCAGCAAGACTGGACCTTGTATTCACCTTGAGTAGTTCAGACATCGAGGATATCTTGTATGAAAGGCCCCTGGGAGCTAGTGATCATGTGGTTCTGTGCTTCGACTACATAGTTGAGCTCCAAGTGGAGAGAGTAGCAGGAATAGGGTGGGAAAAACCAAACTACAAAAGGGGGAACTACTCAGGCATGAGGAACTTCCTTCAAAACATTCAGTGGGAGAGGGAACTGACAGGAAAACCAGTACAAGAAATGATGGACTATGTGGCAACAAAATGCAAGGAGGCAGAGGAGAGGTTTGTTCCCAAGGGAAACAGAAATAATGGGAAGAACAGAACGAGTCCTTGGTTCACCCAAAGGTGTAGGGAGGCAAAAACTAGGTGTACTAGAGAATGGAAAAGGTACAGAAGACAGAGAACTCAGGAAAATAAAGAGATTAGCCGAAGAGCCAGAAATGAATATGCACAGATAAGAAGGGAGGCTCAGCGACAATATGAAAATGACATAGCATCGAAAGTCAAGACTGACCCGAAGCTGTTGTACAGCCACATCAGGAGGAAAACAACAGTCAAGGACCAGGTAATCAGACTGAGGAAGGGTGATGGGGAATTCACAAGAAACGACCGAGAGGTATGTCAGGAGCTCAACACGAGATTTAAAGAAGTATTTACAGTGGAAACCAGTAGGACTCCAGGAAATCAGAACAGGGGGGTACACCAGCAAGTGCTGGATGAGGTACATATAACCAAGGAGGAAGTGAAGAAGCTGCTATGCGAACTTGACACCTCAAAGGCGGTGGGACCAGACAACATCTCTCCGTGGGTCCTTAAAGAGGGAGCAGAGATATTGTGTGTGCCATTAACAAAGATCTTCAACACATCATTTGAAACTGGGCAACTCCCTGAGGTATGGAAGATGGCAAATGTAGTCCCAATTTTTAAAAAGGGAGACAGACATGAGGCACTAAACTACAGACCTGTATCACTAACGTGTATAGTATGCAAGGTCATGGAGAAGATCATCAGGAGGAGAGTGGTGGAGCACCTGGAAAGAAACAAGTGTATAATTGACAACCAGCATGGTTTCAGGGAAGGAAAATCCTGTGTCACAAACCTACTAGAGTTTTATGACAAGGTGACAGAAGTAAGACAAGAGAGAGAGGGGTGGATCGACTGCATTTTTTTGGACTGCAAAAAGGCCTTCGACACAGTTCCTCACAAGAGGTTACTGAAAAAGCTAGAAGATCAGGCACACATAACAGGAAAGGCACTGCAATGGATCAGAGAATACCTGACAGGGAGGCAACAACGAGTCATGGTACGTGACGAGGTGTCAGAGTGGGCGCTTGTGACAAGCGGGGTTCCACAGGGGTCAGTCCTAGGACCTGTGCTGTTCTTGGTATATGTGAACGACATAACGGAAGGGATAGACTCAGAAGTGTCCTTGTTTGCAGATGATGTGAAGTTAATGAGAAGAATCAAATCGGATGAGGATCAGGCAGGACTACAAAGAGACCTGGACAGGCTACAAGCCTGGTCCAGAAACTGGCTCCTTGAGTTTAACCCTGCCAAATGCAAAGTCATGAAGATTGGGGAAGGGCAAAGAAGACCGCAGACACAATATAGTTTAGATGGCCAAAGACTGCAAACCTCACTCAAGGAAAAAGATCTGGGGGTGAGTATAACACCGAGCATATCTCCTGAGGCGCACATAAAT
Source organism: Cherax quadricarinatus (assembly GCF_038502225.1). Lineage (NCBI taxonomy): Eukaryota > Metazoa > Arthropoda > Malacostraca > Decapoda > Parastacidae > Cherax > Cherax quadricarinatus. Next base: position 104,515 of record NW_027195218.1, on the reverse strand, counting down.
CAGATAACTGCTGCAGCATACGGGCGCCTGGCAAACCTACGGATAGCGTTCCGATACCTCAATAAGGAGTCGTTCAAGACACTGTATACCATTTACGTCAGGCCCATACTGGAGTATGCAGCACCAGTTTGGAATCCACACCTAGTCAAGCACGTCAAGAAATTAGAGAAAGTGCAAAGGTTTGCAACAAGACTAGTCCCAGAGCTACGGGGATTGTCGTACGAAGAAAGGTTGAGGGAAATCGGCCTGACGACACTGGAGGCCAGGAGGGTCAGGGGAGACATGATAACGACATATAAAATACTGCGCAGAATAGACACGGTGGACAAAGACAGGATGTTCCAGAGATGGGACACATACACAAGAGGTCACAATTGGAAGTTGAAGACTCAGATGAATCAAAGGGATGTTAGGAAGTATTTCTTCAGTCATAGAGTAGTCAAGTCGTGGAATAGTCTAGAAAGTGAAGTAGTGGAGGCGGGAACCATACATAGTTTTAAGGCGAGGTATGATAAAGCTCATGGAGCAGGGAGAGAGAGGACCTAGTAGCAATCAGTGAAGAGGCGGGGCCAGGAGCTATGACTCGACCCCTGCAACCACAAATAGGTGAGTACAAATAGGTGAGTACACACACACACACACACACACACACATGCAAACACACACACACCTCCCCCCCTCGTTTCTCTCTCTCCTCCCCTAGTCTTATCCCTCACCCACATCTTCAATCCTCTCTCTCCCTCTTTCTACCCTTTCACTCTCCCCCTCTTACTCTCTCTCTCCCTCCTCTAGCCTTCCCCCTTTTATATTCTTTCTCTCTCCTCTAGCCTTATCCCTCCCCCCCACACACACACCCTGAAAACACATAAACTTCTCTCTTTGGTAAAATACATAAGCTTTTTTCTGTGGTAATAAAAAAAATGGGTGGCCCTAGAGGGCGGAAAACCAGAGATCTGGTGGACGAACTAGGGAGGAAAGATTGGGAGTTAGAGCTCCAAAAAAGGGAGGAATAGTGAGGAAGGAAGATAGAAGAGCTTGGCAAGATAATGGAGGATTGGATAGCTGAAGAGTGCAGGAAGTGGGAGCTACAGGTCTTAGCAGCAGAAATTAGGATACAGTGCTTAGAAGAGAAACTGAAAAACCTGAAACAGATTGGAGAGACAAATGACAATTCAGATGCAACAACAGGAAATTCTATGTCAGGCACAGACAAGGGGATGGTAAGAAACAAAGGAGATATGCCGTACGTGAAGGCCCTATCAGACCCACGTGGGGCCAGGGAAAAGACGAGGAGCATACTAAGATCAAATGACAGGTCCGAAGACAATGTATGTTATATGTAGAGACTAACAGGAACAGCTGATCATGAAAGACAGTTCCCTGAGAATAGAAGTTTCAAATAGGACAGGGACTGAAGGCAAGAACATTTCAATGGAAGGAAATAAAACGCCTCAGAGGATGCAAATAGAGATTCAGTGGGAGGAGGAAAGGGAGAGGTCAGTTTTTATCTATGGGCTCCAAGAAGCCAAGGGGGACAACTTCGAAGAAATAAAACAGGAAGAGGAAAAAATGATTGAAGGCATCATAAAAATAATAGGTGAGGGCGATATGACCCCGGTGACAAATTTTCGGAGAATTGGGTGGTTTGCAAGTGGAAGGATATGGCCTGTCAAAGTAATTTTCAAGGAAGAATCAGTTCAAACCAGGATTCTGCAAGAGAAAGCACGACTGAGGGACAAACAGGGGTACCAGAGAGTATACCTTGATCGTGACAGAACACAAGAATAAAGGACTACACTGAAAGAGAGGGTACAGAGACGCAAGGAGGAACGAGAGGCAATGATGAAGATGAGCGAGACCCAGACACAGGAGGAAGGGCAAACACATCCCGCAGAATCTCCCACTGAAAAACTCCAACCGCGACAATCCAAACGCAACTGAACAACCCAAACCACAGCCCACTCACTGTTCCCTCTTCCAGCAACACCCACATCACAAACCTCACCCCAACAGCTGTCCCCAACCCCAATATTCTTGCAGGACCACAGTGATAGAAAAGAAGCTGAAAGTTTGGTACACAAATGCGGATGGAAGAATGAATAAACATGAGGAGTGGCACGAAAGAATCAGTGAGAAATCCCCAGACATCATAGCAGTCACAGAAACAAAATTCGCTGAGACAATAACAGACGCAATCTTCCCACCAGGATATCAGATCCTGAGAAAAGTTAGAAGGAGTAGAGGGGGAGGAGGGGTTGCACTGCTCATAAAAAACGATGGGGATTTGAGGAAATGGAAGGCATGGACGTGATTGGAGAAAGAGACTACATAGTAGGTACAATTCAGTCTGGAGAACATAACGTAGTTATTGGAGTGATGTATAACCCACCACAGAAGTGCAGGAGGCCAAGAGAGGAGTACGAAGAAAACAACAGGGCGATGGTGGACACACTGGCTGAGGTGGCAAGAAGAGCTCACTCGAGCAGAGCAAAGGTACTGGTAATGGGAGATTTTAACCACAGGGAGATCTACTGGGAAAACCTGGAGCCACATGTGGGTCCCGAAACATAGAGAGCCAAGATGATGGATGTGGTACTTGAAAACCTCATGCATCAACATGTCAGGGACACTACCAGAGAGAGAGGGGAGGATGAGCCAGCAAGATTGGATCTTGTGTTCACCCTGAGCAGTTCAGACATTGAGGACATCACTTACGAGAGGCCCCTTGGAGCTAGCAATCACGTGGTTCTGAGTTTTGATTATATAGTAGAGTTACAAGTGGAGAAGGTAACAGGAATTGAATGGGAAAAGCCAAACTACAAAAGGCAGGACTACACAGGTATGAGGAACTTTCTGCAGGAGGTTCAGTGGGACAGAGAACTGGTAGGAAAATCAGTAAACGAGATGATGGAATATGTTGCAACAAAGTGCAAGAAGGCAGAGGAAAGGTTTGTTGCCAAGGGAAACAGAAATAATAGGAAGACCAAAGTGAGTCCTTGGTTTACCCGAAAGTGTAGGGAGGCAAAAACTAAGTGCACCAGAGAATGGAAAAGGTACAGGAGGCAAAGGACCCAGGAAAATAAGGAGATTAGTAGAAGAGCCAGAAACGAGTATGCTCAGATAAGGAGGGAGGCCCAGCGACAGTACACAAACGACATAGCATCGAACGTCAAGTCTGACCCGAAACTGCTGTATAGCCACATTAAGAGGAAGACAACAGTCAAAGACCAGATTCTGATACGGCTGAGGAAAAAAGGTGAAGAACTCACAAGAAACGATCAAGAGGTATGTGAGGAACTCAACATGAGATTTAAGGAAGTATTTACAGTGGAGACAAAGGGACAGACCAGATTGGGACACCAGCAAGGAATATACCAACAAGTGTTGGATGATATACATACAGATGAGGAGGAGATGAAGAAACTGCTAAGGGACATCGATATCTCAAAGGCAATGGGACCAGACAACATCTCCCCGTGGGTCCATAGAGAGGGAGCGGATATGTTGTGTGTGCCACTTACCACAATCTTCAACACGTCCCTGGAAACTGGGCAACTACATGAAGTATGGAAGATGGCAAATGTAGTTCCCATTTTTAAAAAAGGAGACAGAAAAGAGGCACTAAACCTATGCCACTGACGTGTATAGTATGCAAAGTTATGGAGAAGATTATCAGGAGGAGAGTGGTGTAGCACCTGGAACGGAACAAGAGTATAAACGCCAACCAGCATGGATTCATGGAAGGAAAATCCTGTGTCACAAACCTTCTGGAGTTTTATGATAAAGTAACAGAAGTAAGACACGAGAGAGAGAGGTGGGTTGATTGCATCTTCTTGGACTGCAAGAAGGCCTTTGACATAGTTCCTCACAAAAGATTAGTGCAGAAGCTAGAGGATTAGGCGCATATAACAGGAAGGGCACTGCAATGGATCAGAGAATACCTGAAAGGGAGGTAACAACATGGTACGTAATGATGTATCACAATGGGCACCTGTGACGAGCGGGGTCCCACAGGGGTCGGTCCTAGGACTAGTGCTATTTTTGGTATATGTGAACTACATGATGGAAGGGTTAGACTCAGACGTGTCCTTGTTAGCAGACGATGTGAAGTTAATGAGGAGAATTAAATCAGATGAGGAACGGGCAGGACTTCAAAGAGACCTGGACAGACTGGACACCTGGTCCAGCAACTGGCTTCTCGAATTTAATCCAGCCAAATGCAAAGTCATGAAGATAGAGGAAGGGCAAAGAAGACCGCAGACAGAGTATAGGCTAGGTGGCCAAAGACTGCAAACCTCGCTCAGGAGAAAGATCTTGGAGTGGGTATAACACCGAGCATGTCTCCGGAAGCACACATCAACCAGGAAACTGCTGCAACATATGGGCACCTGGCAAACCTGAGAACAGCATTCCGATACCTTAATAAGGAATCGTTCAAGACACTGAACACTGTGTGCGTCAGGCCCATACTGGAGTATGCAGCACCTGTTTGGAACCCGCACTAGAAACTAGAGAAAGTACAAAGGTTTGCGACAAGGTTAGTTTTAGAGCTAAGGGGAATCTCCTATGAAGAAAGGTTAAGGGAAATCGGCCTGACGACACTAGAGGACAGGAGGGTCAGGGGAGACATGATAACGACATATAAACTACTGCGTGGAATAGACAAGGTGGACATAGACAGGATGTTCCAGGGAGGGGACACAAAAACAAGAGGTCACAGTTGGAAGTTGAAGACTCAGATGAGTCAAAGGGATGTTAGGAAGTATTTCTTCAGTCATAGAGTTGTCAGGCAGTGGAATAGCCTAGAAAGTGATGTAGTGGAGGCAGGAACCATACATAGTTTTAAGACGAGGTTTGATGAAGCTCATGGAGTGGGGAGAGAGACGGCCCAGTAGCAACCGGTGAAGAGGCGGGGCCAGGAGCTAAGACTCAACCCCTGCAACCACAAATAGGTGAGTACAAATTGGTGAGTACACACACACACACACACTCACACACACACACACACACACACACATACATACATATGCAGGACAAGCCACGGGGAGGGAGGGGGTGGAACTCTTCAGCTCAAGTACTTTTACATTTCTCAGTGCGTCATCAGGAACTGTGCAATGTTGCAAGGGAGCAACCAAAGCAGGGAGAGATGTCTCAGAGTAGCGTAGGTGTCTTTGGCCACGGTTACCCTTAGACTGGGTTAGTGGTCGGTGCCAACCCCACCCTACCATCTTCCCCCTACTCCCCATATTGGGTAAGAGGGTTTCTGAGATGTCAAGTATGAAATTATAAGACATAAAAAGCCATCCCTAAGCTTTTCTAATCGCTTATAACATGTCATGTGGTTTGAGAAAATAAGTTTCTCGTTAGATACTGTGGACAAGATTTGCTATTATTCCGTGTAACCTTTTCAAATAATGAAAGAAAGGAATAAAATGTGCTCTTTGTCCGTTTAAATGTCCTGCTCTGAGGTACTCGAGTGTTCTACCGATGTATTCAGAAGTATCTCTTCCTAAATATTGTCTACCATTTTTCTCATGGGGATGTTCTATGCCTATCCGATAATATTTCTATGATCTAAATACTACTAATACTCTTTAACCTCTCCTTACGTTATCTCGTTATCTTACGTGCTTGTCAGTGTATAGAACATTAACAGCTACAGGCGTGATAATATATATATATATATATACATATATATATATATATATATATATATATATATATATATATATATATATATATATATATATATATATATATATATATATATATATATATATATATATATATATATATATATATATATATATATATATATATATATATATATATATATATATATATATATATATATATATATATATATATATATATATATATATATATATATATATATATATATATATATATATTTATTTATTTATTTATTTATTATTATTTTCACACTGGCTGATTCCCACCAAGGCAGGGTGGCCCGAAAAAGAAAAACTTTCACCGTCATTCACTCCATCACTGTCTTGCCAGAAGGGTGCTTTACACTACAGTTTTTAAACTGCAACATTAACACCCCTCCTTCAGAGTGCAGGCACTGTACTTCCCATCTCCAGGACTCAAGTCTGGCCTGCCGGTTTCCCTGAACCCCTTCATAAATGTTACTTTGCTCACACTCCAACAGCACGTCAAGTATTAAAAACCATTCGTCTCCATTCACTCCTATCAAACACGCTCACGCACGCCTGATGGAAGTCCAAGCCCCTCGCACACAAAACCTCCTTTACTCCCTCCTTCCAACCTCTCCTAGGCCGACCCCTACGCCGCCTTCCTTCCACTACAGACTGATACACTCTTGAAGTCATTCTGTTTCGCTCCATTCTCTCTACATGTCCGAACCACCTCAACAACCCTTCCTCAGCTCTCTGGACAACAGTTTTGGAAATCCCGCACCTCCTCCTAACTTCCAAACTACGAATTCTCTGCATTCTATTCACACCACACTTTGCCCTCAGACATGACATCTCCACTGCCTCCAGCCTTCTCCTCGCTGCAACATTCATCACCCATGCTTCACACCCATATAAAAGTGTTGGTAAAACTATACTCTCATACATTCCCCTCTTTGCCTCCAAGGACAAAGTTCTTTGTCTCCACAGACTCCTAAGTGCACCACTCACCCTTTTCCCCTCATCAATTCTATGATTCACCTCATCCTTCATAGACCCATCCGCTGACACGTCCACTACCAAATATCTGAATACATTCACCTCCTCCATACTCTCTCCCTCCAATCTGATATCCAATCTTTCATCACCTAATATTTTTCTTATCCTCATAACCTTACTCTTTCCTGTATTCACTTTTAATTTTCTTCTTTTGCACACCCTACCAAATTCATCCACCAATCTCTGCAACTTCTCTTCAGAATCTCCCAAGAGCACAGTGTCATCAGCAAAGAGCAACTGTGACAACTCCCACTTTATGTGTGATTCCTTATCTTTTAACTCCACGCCTCTTGTCAAGACCCTCGCATTTACTTCTCTTACAACCACATCTATAAATATATTAAACAACCACGGTGACATCACACATCCCTGTCTAAGGCCTGCTTTTACTGGGAAATAATTTCCCTCTTTCCTATGTACTCTAACTTGAGCCTCACTATCCTCGTAAAAACTCTTCACTGCTTTCAGTAACCTACCTCCTACACCATACACCTGCAACATCTGCCACATTGCCCCCCTATCCATCCTGTCATACGCCTTTTCCAAATCCATAAATGCCACAAAGACCTCTTTAGCCTTATCTAAATACTGTTCACTTATATGTTTTACTGTAAACACCTGGTCCACACACCCCCTACCTTTCCTAAAGCCTCCTTGTTCATCTGCTATCCTATTCTCAGTCTTACTTTTAATTCTTTCAATAATAACTCTACCATACACTTTACCAGGTATACTCAACAGACTTATCCCCCTATAATTTTTGCACTCTCTTTTGTCCCCTTTGCCTTTATACAAAGGAACTATGCATGCTCTCTGCCAATCCCTAGGTACCTTACCCTCTTCCATACATTTATTGAATAATTGCACCAACCACTCCAAAACTATATCCCCACCTGCTTTTAACATTTCTATCTTTATCCCATCAATCCCGGCTGCCTTACCCCCTTTCATTTTACCTACTGCCTTAGGAACTTCCCCCACACTCACTGGCTCTTCCTCAGTCCTACAAGATGTTATTCCTCCTTGCCCTATACACGAAATCACAGCTTCCCTATCTTCATCAACATTTAACAATTCCTCAAAATATTCCCTCCATCTTCCCAATACCTCTAACTCTCCATTTAATAACTCTCCTCTTCTATTTTTAACTGACAAATCCATTTGTTCTCTAGGCTTCCTTAACTTGTTAATCTCACTCCAAAACTTTTTCTTATTTTCAACAAAATTTGTTGATAACATCTCACCCACTCTCTCATTTGCTCTCTTTTTACATTGCTTCACCACTCTCTTAACCTCTCTCTTTTTCTTCACATACTCTTCCCTCCTTGCATCACTTCTACTTTGTAAAAACTTCTCATGTGCTACCTTTTTCTCCCTTACTACTCTCTTTACATCATCATTCCAACAATTGCTCCTCTTCCCTCCTGCACCCACTTTCCTGTAACCACAAACTTCTGCTGAACACTCTAACACTACATTTTTAAACCTACCCCATACCTCTTCGACCCCATTGCCTATGCTCTCATTAGCCCATCTATCCTCCAATAGCTGTTTATATCTTTCCCTAACTGCCTCCTCTTTTAGTTTATAAACCTTCACCTCTCTCTTCCCTGATGCTTCTATTCTCCTTGTATCCCATCTACCTTTTACTCTCAGTGTAGCTACAACTAGAAAGTGATCTGATATATCTGTGGCCCCTCTATAAACATGTACTTCCTGAAGTCTACTCAACAGTCTTTTATCTACCAATACATAATCCAACAAACTACTGTCATTTCGCCCTACATCATATCTTGTATACTTATTTATCCTCTTTTTCTTAAAATATGTATTACCTATAACTAAACCCCTTTCTATACAAAGTTCAATCAAAGGGCTCCCATTTTCATTTACACCTGGCACCCCAAACTTACCTACCACACCCTCTCTAAAAGTTTCTCCTACTTTAGCATTCAGGTCCCCTACCACAATTACTCTCTCACTTGGTTCAAAGGCTCCTATACATTCACTTAACATCTCCCAAAATCTCTCTCTCTCCTCTGCATTCCTCTCTTCTCCAGGTGCATACACGCTTATTATGACCCACTTCTCGCATCCAACCTTTACTTTAATCCACATAATTCTTGCATTTACACATTCATATTCTCTTTTCTCCTTCCATAACTGATCATTCAACATTACTGCTACCCCTTCCTTTGCTCTAACTCTCTCAGATACTCCAGATTTAATCCCATTTATTTCCCCCCACTGAAACTCCCCTACCCCCTTCAGCTTTGTTTCGCTTAGGGCCAGGACATCCAACTTCTTTTCATTCATAACATCAGCAGTCATCTGTTTCTTGTCATCCGCACTACATCCACGCACATTCAAGCATCCCAGTTTTATAAAGTTTTTCTTCTTCTCTTTTTTAGTAAATGTCTACAGGAGAAGGGGTTACTAGCCCCTTGCTCCCGGCATTTTAGTCGCCTCATACGACACGCATGGCTTACGGAGGAAAGATTCTTTTCCACTTCCCCATTGACAATAGAAGAAATAAAGAAGAACAAGAGCTATGTTGAAAAAGGAGAAAAACCTAGATGTATGTATATATATATGCATGTGCGTGTCTGTGAAGTGTGACCAAAGTGTAAGTTGGAGTAGCAAGATATCCCTGTTATCTAGCGTGTTTATGAGACAGAAAAAGACACCAGCAATCCTACCATCATGCAAAACAGTTACAGGTGTCTGTTTCACAGTCATCTGGCAGGACGGTAGTACTTCCCTGGGTGGTTGCTGTCTACCAACCTACTACCTATATATATATATATATATATATATATATATATATATATATATATATATATATATATATATATATATATATATATATATATATATATATATATATATATATATATATATATATATATATATATATATATATATATATATATATATATATATATATATATATATATATATATATATATATATATATATATATATATATATATATATATATATATATATATATATATATATATATTTTAGATTTGTTTAAGATAATTTAATATTAAACAAACACAGTGAAATATATTTTTTTCGTTAGGTTCAGAATGATTTTGGCGAAATTATTGCATACACAAATTTTCGCTTGTCCCATATGGCAAGATGAGCGTTGCTATTTAAGCCAAGATCGCAAGTTCTGACTATTCGGCACGACATATATATATATATATATATATATATATATATATATATATATATATATATATATATATATATATATATATATATATATATATATATATATATATATATATATATATATGTGTGTGTGTGTGTGTGTGTGCAAGGAATTCGCAAGAGCAGGCGAAATATACACAAACACTGATCTCTGGCTGAAGGAGACTCGAACCTACGAACCTTGGAACAAGGTACGCAGTGCTTTACCAATCTACCCACACTGGACCAATACCTTGGAGTCCAGCTTGCGCTAGACTTTGATCCAAGGCAGCCAGCTTTCAGGGAGAAGGCTTACAGCTTTTCATCTCATCCCCTGCATGCATCAGCCTATTGGTCCAGTGTGGGTAGATTGGTAAAGCACTGCGTACCTCGTTACAAGGTTCGTAGGTTCGAGTCTCCTTCAGCCAGAGATCAGTGTTTGTGTATATTTCGCCTGCTCTTGCGAATTTCTTGCATTGTTAACATCTCTAGTAAGGCTGATGCATGCAGGGGATGAGATGAAAAGCTGTAAGCCTGAAAGCTGGATGAAAGTCTAGCGCAAGCTGGACTCCAAGGTATTGATATCTGGGTGCTAGCAGACTGTTGTAGATGACATCCTGGCGAGTGGTAGCATAACTTAGAAAGAGCTGGACTTTGAAATAACTCGAGATGTTAGACTAGCTCTAAACCTTCAAAATGAACTGAGAAAAATAAAGAACATAAGAACGTAAGAAAGAAGGAACACTGCAACAGGCTTACTGACCAATGCGGAGCAGGTCCATGTCCCCCCCCCCCGGATTAGACCAATGACCCCCCCCCGATTAGCCCAATGACCCACCCAGTCTGGTCACCTCCACTCAAGGAACAAACACGGCACCAGACCCAGCAGCACAAGCTAGTCAGGTCCAACTCACAAAGAAGTATTTGCATCAGTTCCAATTTCTTCACTCTGCATAACAACATTTCCCACACCATGCATGATCTCAAAGTTGCTTGTGACATTCCTAACCAACAAGTCATCTTAAATCAACGCAATAGCATGAACGATGATGAACGACTTCTCGACAAACTCAAAGGTCACTTTCCAGCACACTTAATTCAGCGGTCGCTGCTGCTGTGGTCGTCAGTAAGACTGTTGGCTCCCGCACCTTCATGGGACACAGTCTAGCCATCGTCCCCCGACCATTACCCTACCATAGAGTTCTTGTTCTTGTCCAGACCAGAGCTTTGGTGAGATGGGTAAGGAAGAAGGATGGGTAAGGATAGAAATATTGGAAAAGGGTGGGAGGGAGGAGAGAGGTAGGATATAAAAGGTAAGTGGCCCAACCACTTTGGCGTAATTTAAAAAGTGTACGTGAAATGATAAGATATTCTTATCAGAGTCACATAGATATAACAGATATATAAGTACATGACTCTGAATTCGTAGTAATTATACAAGTTGCAAATGCTTTTTTTTTTTTTCGCGATTGCACAACGGATATCTATGCGACAATGAAGCCAATAATTTTCTGGCCAGTTTATAGAATTACGTGACAATGGCTTCTTACAGGTGGTGTCCAGCCATAGTAAATAGCATAATTTTTACATTAGATTGTTATATAAGATGTCTCCCTAATTGGGGGCGATGATGTTCTCAGTATACATAGAAGGGTTCTGGTGTTACCCAATCTTCTTCATCAGGGAGGTTGCTCAATATCATGGGTCGATGGTAATCAGCTTTATGTATAAAACGACGGACCCTCTGTGGGAGAGTCATTCTTTGAGTCCTGTGAGGAGGAGTATTGATGATATAATCCGTGGTATTTACCACTTGTATAGGATGTTCTCTATCTGGCATGTATAGTTCTTGCATTGTATAGAGTTATTTCTTTTTTAGGGTGTCAAGGCGTACATTTATGGCAGTAATATTTTGTTGCATGTGTAAATCTGCCATTTTAACTCTGTCTCTCCTCCTGGTATCGGTAATGAAGCGAAGAGCTCTATTCTGGACCCTTTGTAACCGTAGCATATTGGTCTTTGTTGTTAATGGCATTGGGACACAAGGGTATTCGAGTATAGGTCTTATTAACATTTTATACAGATGTTTTTTGACATGTTGAGGGGCTTGATTGAATCGAAAGAGACTGCTAAGACCGGCTTTGGCTATGTTGATCTTTTTAGTTACATATCCCAAAATCTTGTTAGGGTTTCTAATGGCTACAGGTGTACCTCTGATGGAGATACCCCCTTTATCTTCAATTGTTGATGCAAAACATCCTATCGTGCTAACAAGGACCTTGTCAGGATTAGTCGTAATTCTCCATTTCTTTTCCCAATTAGATGTTCGACGAAGTTCAATATTCATTTTTTCTATGACTCTCTCATACTTGTATTTTCCTGTTACCGGAGTTGATGAGACGACATGAATAACATCATCTGCAAACTGTGTCACTATTGTATCATTAAGAGTGGACACCCCTTACGGGTCATCATGAAACGGAGAAACGTGTGTTTTTTTTTTTCCTGTCGAATTAATTAATAAAATTACAATACCTATGTGAAGGAAAAATTTAATAGATAGGAGTAGCAATACAGTAACAATAGTTTCATTACCGGCTACTAGTTAAGGTAGGGTAAGTCACGCTCCCGCCTTTCTTCCCCCTCCCCGAAAGTGATAGTTTGATTGCCGGCTGCTTGTTAACGTAGGGTCAGTCTAGCTCCCGCTATCCCTTCCCCTCCCTCTTCCCCCCCCGCCCTCGAAAGGTGACGTATGGGGCTCTGGTCAAACAGTAAATCACTCGACTCGCAGCTCCCAACACTACTGTAAGTACATGCGTGCCTTGTATTCTAGTGGATTTATTGGTTAAAAGCTTCACTTTTGACCAATAATAAACTTAGTCCTTTCAGTCTTGCTCTAGGTTGACTGTTGTAATAATCACCACGTCTTTTGAGTAATGTACACTGCCATGGAGAGTGATCATTTAAGCAGTGGGTAACCTGTCTATCTTTTCAGCTTGGATGACAGTGAGGGTCACCTGTCAATCAACGAGAAGAACAGGAGAAGGACTAACGTCCTGGAGACGTCCCCGTTTGGTATTGAACTACCTGTGCACCTGTATGAAATTGCAGGACGTAACCCCACATCATTGCAGCGGTAAAGAACCTGCTTTCCTATCATCGGGATAATAATCACGGCGATTATCTGTGAAGAACTAGCCAGTGGTGCTCACCAACACCTGCGACCCCTCCCCCCCCATCATCAGCAACGGCTACGATTTAAACAACACAGTGTCACCAACACCAGACACCCCTATTAGCGTTGAATTCAGTTATCATTTATATTTTTCATTTTTCATTTTCTTTAATGTAGGATTAATATTTCATATTTAAGTGTTTTATATTTTTATTTTCTATATAATAAAGTGTTTATGTTTGTCTGTTATTATTTCTTTTTCTATTCACTAATTTTCCTGAGGAGGAGCCAGCCTTGGTAATACTGTCTGAAGTTGTTACAGGGCTGAGTAAGTCTTCACAACCTATCAAAGAGTATGACTATAACAAAAATCTGTGATATAGATATATAAAACATAAACAGTTGAATACGCCTCTGAACACTTGGAAGATGAACACATGGAACATGAACACTTGGAAGAAGAACACATGGAACATGAACACTTGGAAGATGAACACATGGAATATGAACACTTGGAAGAACACATGGAACATGAGCACTTGTATGATGAACACTTGAAAGATGAACCCATGAAGCGTGAACACTTGGAAGAAGAACACATGGAACATGAGCACTTGGAAGATGAACACATGGAACATGAACACTTGGAAGAGGAACACATGGAACATGAACACTTGGAAGATGAACACATGGAATATGAACACTTGGAAGATGAACACATGGAATATGAACACTTGGAAGATGAACACATGGAATATGAACACTTGGAAGAAGAACACATGGAACATGAACACTTGTATGATGAACACTTGAAAGATGAACCCATGAAGCGTGAACACTTGGAAGAAGAACACATGGAACATGAACACTTGGAAGATGAACACATGGAAGATGAACACTTGGAAGATGAACACACGGAAGATGAACACTTGGAAGAAGAACACATGGAACATGAACACTTGGAAGAAGAACACATGGAATATGAACACTTGGAAGATGAACACATGGAATATGAACACTTGGAAGATGAACACATGGAATATGAACACTTGGAAGAAGAACACATGGAACATGAACACTTGTATGATGAACACTTGAAAGATGAACCCATGAAGCGTGAACACTTGGAAGAAGAACACATGGAACATGAACACTTGGAAGATGAACACATGGAAGATGAACACTTGGAAGATGAACACATGGAAGATGAACACTTGGAAGAAGAACACATGGAACATGAACACTTGGAAAATGAACACTTGTATGATGAACACTTGGAAGATGAACACATGAAACGTGAACACTTGGAAGATGAACGCATGGAACATGAACACTTGGAAGATGAACAAATGGAACATGAACACTTAGAAAATGAACACATGAAACATGAACACTTGGAGGATGAACACATGGAACATGAACACTTGGAACATGAACACATGGAACATGAACACTTGGAAGATGAACACATGTAAAATGAACACATGGAACATGAACACTTGGAATATGAACACATGTAGGAAGAACACATGTAAGATGAACACATGTAGGAAGAACACATGTAAGATGAACACATGTAAGACGAACACATGTAAGATGAACACATGTAAGATGAACACATGTAAGATGAACACATGTAAGATGAACACATGTAAGATGAACACATGTAAGATGAACACATGTAAGATGAACACATGTAAGATGAACACATGTAAGATGAACACATGTAAGATGAACACTTGTAAGATTAATGAGACTCATGTAAAACATCTGGATATTTTTATCTAGTAAACGTTTCTTCAGCCAGTGGTTTCTTCATCTCAAGATCGGATGAACTGAGCACGTCGACTCTAGGATGAAAGGCAGATTATCTCAAACTTCCTCATCTTCCAACTTTGTTTGTATTGAAAGTTAAGACACATGTACAACATCTGGATATCTTTATTGTAGACGTTTCGCTATCCAGTGGCTTCATCAATACAGGTTCTAGGACATAATTAGAAGACAGTAGAACTATATACAAAAGCTGAGGTAATCAGTCCTTCAGCCTTGGAGTTAGTGTTCGCAGCATCGTGGTGGTGGAGAACCTGGAGCAAAGGCAAGGAGAGTGGCGGTTATATATGCGTCAGTGGAGAGGGACGTGTAGCAGACGAGGACATAGTCACTGGTAGGCGGGATTCCCCAGTGGAAGTAGGTCCTACCCAAAGGGATGGGTTAGTTGTCCAAGAATCTGTATTGATAAAGCCACTGGATGGCGAAACGTCTACAATAAAGATATCTAGATGTTGCACATGTGTTGCACATGTGTCGGTATTTTATCCAGCCAACAAGTCAGTTGAGAGGTTCAGACCTGGCCGTCAGTTGACAGGTTCAAACCCGGTCGTCATTTGAGAGGTTCAAACCTGATCGCCAGTTGAGAGGTTCAGACCTGGCCGTCAGTTGACAGGTTCAAACCCGGTCGTCATTTGAGAGGTTCAAACCTGATCGTCAGTTGAGAGGTTCAGACCTGGTCGTCAGTTGAGAAGTACAGACCTGGTCGTCAGTTGAGAGGTTTAGACTCGATCGTCAGTTGAGAGGTTCACGGTGCATCCCTGCTTGATCACAGTGCATCATTGCTTGATCACAGTGCATCCCTGCTTAATCACGGTGCATCCCTCCTTCATCACAGATCATCCCTCCTTGATCACCGTGCATCCCTCCTTGATCACCGTGCATCCCTCCTTGATCACCGTGCATCCCTCCTTGATCTCCGTGCATCCCTCCTCGATCACGGTGCATCCCTCCTTGATCACCGTGCATCCCTCCTTGATCACCCTGCATCCCTCCTTGATCACCCTGCATCCCTCCTTGATCACCGTGCATCCCTCCTTGATCACCCTGCATCCCTCCTTGATCACCCTGCATCCCTCCTTGTTCACCGTGCATCCCTCCTTGATCACCCTGCATCCCTCCTTGTTCACCGTGCATCCCTCCTTGATCACCGTGCATCCCTCCTTGATCTCCGTGCATCCCTCCTCGATCACGGTGCATCCCTCCTTGATCACCGTGCATCCCTCCTTGATCACCCTGCATCCCTCCTTGATCACCCTGCATCCCTCCTTGATCACCGTGCATCCCTCCTTGATCACCGTGCCTCCCTCCTTGATCACCCTGCATCCCTCCTTGTTCACCGTGCATCCCACCTTGATCACCCTGCATCCCTCTTTGATCACAGTGCATCCCTCCTTGATCACCGTGCATCCCTCCTTGATCACCGTGCATCCCTCATTGATCACCGTGCATCCCTCCTCGATCACCGTGCATCCCTCCTTGATCACCGTGCATCCCTCCTTTATCACGGTGCATCCCTCCTTGATCACCGTGCATCTCTCCTTGATCACCGTGCATCCCTCCTTGATCACCGTGCATCCCTCCTTGATCACCCTGCATCCCTCCTTGATTACGGTGCATCCCTCCTTGATCACCGTGCATCCCTCCTTGATCACCGTGCATCCCTCTTTGATCACCGTACATCCCTCCTTGATCACAGTGCATCCCTCCTTGATCAATGCGCATCCCTCCTTGATCACCGTGCATCCCTCCTTGATCACCGTGCATCCCTCCTTGATCACCGTGCATCCCTCCTTGATCACCGTGCATCCCTCCTTGATCACCGTGCATCCCTCCTTGATCACCCTGCATCCCTCCTTGATCACCGTGCATCCCTCCTTGATCACCCTGCATCCCTCCTTGATCACCCTGCATCCCTCCTTGATCACCCTGCATCCCTCCTTGATCACCCTGCATCCCTCCTTGATCACCCTGCATCCCTCCTTGATTACCCTGCATCCCTCCTTGATCACCCTGCATCCCTCCTTGATCACAGACCACACCTGCTTGATCGCAATTCATCCCTGCTTGACCACAGTGCATCACTGCTTGATCACAGCGCATCCCTGCTTTATCACGAAGGATCCCTGCTTGATCACAGTGCATCCCTGCTTGATCACAGTGCATCCCTGCTTGATCACAGTACATCCCTGATTGATCACAGTTAATCCCTGCTTGATCACAGTGCATTCCTGCTTGATCACAGTACATCCCTGATTGATCACAGGTAATCCCTGCTTGATCACAATGCATCGCTGCTTGATCTCAGTGCATCGCTGCTTGATCACAGTGCATCGCTGCTTGATCTCAGTGCATCCCTGCTTGATCACAGTTAATCCCTGCTTGATCACAGTGCATCGTTGCTTGATCTCAGTGCATCCCTGCTTGATCACAGATAATCCCTGCTTGATCACAGTGCATCGCTGTTTGATCACAGTGCATCGCTGTTTGATCACAGTACGTCCCTGATTGATCACAGTGCATCGTTGTTTGATCACAGTGCATCGCTGTTTGATCACAGTACATCCCTGATTGATCACAGTGCATCGCTGTTTGATCACAATGCATCGCTGTTTGATCACAGTACATCCCTGATTGATCACAGTGCATCGCTGTTTGATCACAGTGCATCGCTGTTTGATCACAGTGCATCGCTGTTTGATCAGAGTGCATCGCTGTTTGATCACAGTACATCCCTGATTGATCACAGTGCATCGTTGTTTGATCACAGTGCATCGCTGTTTGATCACAGTACACTCCTGATTGATCACAGTGCATCGCTGTTTGATCACAATGCATCGCTGTTTGATCACAGTACATCCCTGATTGATCACAGTGCATCGCTGTTTGATCACAGTGCATCGCTGTTTGATCACAGTGCATCGCTGTTTGATCAGAGTGCATCGCTGTTTGATCACAGAACATCCCTGATTGATCACAGTGCATCGCTGTTTGATCACAATGCATCGCTGCTTGATCACAATGCATCGCTGCTTGATCACAGTGCATCGCTGCTTGATCACAATGCATCGCTGCTTGATCACAGTGCATCACTGTTTGATCACGATGCATCGCTGCTTCATCACAATGCATCGCTGCTTGATCACAGTGCATTGCTGCTTGATCACAGAGCATCGCTGCTTGATCACAATGCATCGCTGCTTGATCACAGTGCATCGCTGTTTGATCACAGTACATCCCTGATTGATCACAGTGCATCGCTCATTGATCAAATGCATCGCTGATTGATCACAATGCATCGCTGCTTGATCACAGTGCATCGCTGCTTGATCACAATGCATCGCTGCTTGATCACAGTGCATCGCTGCTTGATCACAATGCATTGCTGCTTGATCACAGATCATCGCTGCTTGATCACAATGCATCGCTGCTTGATCACAGTGCATCGCTGCTTGATCACAGTGCATTGCTGCTTGATCACAGTGCATAGCTGCTTGAAATAAGTGCATCGCTGCTTGATCACAGTGCATCGCTGCTTGATCACAATGCATCGCGGTTTGATCACAGTGCATCGCTTCTTGATCACAGTGCATTGCTGCTTGATCACAGTGCATTGCTGCTTGATCACAGTACATTGCTGCTTGATCACAGTGCATCGCTGCTTGATCACAGTGCATTGCTGCTTGATCACAGTGCATCCCTGCTTGATCACAGTGCATCGCTGCTTGATCACAGTGCATCGCTGTTTGATCACAATGCATCGCTGCTTGATCACAGTGCATCGCTGCTTGATCACAATGCATCGCTGCTTGATCACAGTGCATCGCTGCTTGATCACAGTGCATTGCTGCTTGAACACAATGCATCGCTGCTTGATCACAGTGCATCGCTGCTTGATCACAATGCATCGCTGCTTGATCACATTGCATTGCTGCTTGATCACAATGCATCACTGCTTGATCACAGTACATTGCTGCTTGATCACAATGCATCGCTGCTTGATCACAGTGCATCGCTGCTTGATCACAGTGCATCCCTGCTTGATCACAGTGCATACCTGATTGATCACAGTGCATCCCTGCTTGATCACAGTGCATCCCTGCTTGATCACGGTGCATCCCTGCTTCATCACTGCGCATCCCTGCTTAATCACGGTGCATCTCTGCTTGATCACAGTGCATCCCTGCTTGGTAACAGTGCATCCCTGCTTGATCACAGTGCATCTCTGCTTGATCACAATTCAGCCCTGCTTGATCACAATGCATCCCTGCTTGGTCACAGTGCATCCCTGCTTGATCACAGTGCATCCCCGCTTGATCACGGTGCATCCCTGCTTGATCACTGCATATCCCTGCTTAATCACGGTGCATCTCTGCTTGATCACAGTGCATCGCTGCTTGATCACAGTGCATTGCTGCTTGATCACAATGCATCGATGCTTGATCACAGTGCATTGCTGCTTGATCACAATGCATTGCTGCTTGATCACAGATCATCGCTGCTTGATCACAATGCATCGCTGCTTGATCACAGTGCATCGCTGCTTGATCACAGTGCATTGCTGCTTGATCACAGTGCATAGCTGCTTGAAATAAGTGCATCGCTGCTTGATCACAGTGCATCGCTGCTTGATCACAATGCATCGCGGTTTGATCACAGTGCATCGCTTCTTGATCACAGTGCATTGCTGCTTGATCACAGTGCATTGCTGCTTGATCACAGTACATTGCTGCTTGATCACAGTGCATCGCTGCTTGATCACAGTGCATTGCTGCTTGATCACAGTGCATCCCTGCTTGATCACAGTGCATCGCTGCTTGATCACAGTGCATCGCTGTTTGATCACAATGCATCGCTGCTTGATCACAGTGCATCGCTGCTTGATCACAATGCATCGCTGCTTGATCACAGTGCATCGCTGCTTGATCACAGTGCATTGCTGCTTGAACACAATGCATCGCTGCTTGATCACAGTGCATCGCTGCTTGATCACAATGCATCGCTGCTTGATCACATTGCATTGCTGCTTGATCACAATGCATCGCTGCTTGATCACAGTACATTGCTGCTTGATCACAATGCATCGCTGCTTGATCACAGTGCATCGCTGCTTGATCACAGTGCATCCCTGCTTGATCACAGTGCATACCTGATTGATCACAGTGCATCCCTGCTTGATCACAGTGCATCCCTGCTTGATCACGGTGCATCCCTGCTTCATCACTGCGCATCCCTGCTTAATCACGGTGCATCTCTGCTTGATCACAGTGCATCCCTGCTTGGTAACAGTGCATCCCTGCTTGATCACAGTGCATCTCTGCTTGATCACAATTCAGCCCTGCTTGATCACAATGCATCCCTGCTTGATCACAGTGCATCCCTGCTTGATCACAGTGCATCCCCGCTTGATCACGGTGCATCCCTGCTTGATCACTGCATATCCCTGCTTAATCACGGTGCATCTCTGCTTGATCACAGTGCATCGCTGCTTGATCACAGTGCATTGCTGCTTGATCACAATGCATCGATGCTTGATCACAGTGCATTGCTGCTTGATCACAATGCATCGCTGTTTGATCACAGTGCATCGCTGTTTAATCAGAGTGCATCGCTGTTTGATCACAGTACATCCCTGATTGATCACAGTGCATCGTTGTTTGATCACAGTGCATCGCTGTTTGATCACAGTACACTCCTGATTGATCACAGTGCATCGCTGTTTGATCACAGTGCATTGCTGTTTGATCACAGTACATCCCTGATTGATCACAGGTAATCCCTGCTTGATCACAATGCATCGCTGCTTGATCTCAGTGCATCGCTGCTTGATCACAGTGCATCGCTGCTTGATCTCAGTGCATCCCTGCTTGATCACAGTTAATCCCTGCTTGATCACAGTGCATCGTTGCTTGATCTCAGTGCATCCCTGCTTGATCACAGATAATCCCTGCTTGATCACAGTGCATCGCTGTTTGATCACAGTGCATCGCTGTTTGATCACAGTACATCCCTGATTGATCACAGTGCATCGTTGTTTGATCACAGTGCATCGCTGTTTGATCACAGTACATCCCTGATTGATCACAGTGCATCGCTGTTTGATCACAATGCATCGCTGTTTGATCACAGTACATCCCTGATTGATCACAGTGCATCGCTGTTTGATCACAGTGCATCGCTGTTTGATCACAGTGCATCGCTGTTTGATCAGAGTGCATCGCTGTTTGATCACAGTACATCCCTGATTGATCACAGTGCATCGTTGTTTGATCACAGTGCATCGCTGTTTGATCACAGTACACTCCTGATTGATCACAGTGCATCGCTGTTTGATCACAATGCATCGCTGTTTGATCACAGTACATCCCTGATTGATCACAGTGCATCGCTGTTTGATCACAGTGCATCGCTGTTTGATCACAGTGCATCGCTGTTTGATCAGAGTGCATCGCTGTTTGATCACAGAACATCCCTGATTGATCACAGTGCATCGCTGTTTGATCACAATGCATCGCTGCTTGATCACAATGCATCGCTGCTTGATCACAGTGCATCGCTGCTTGATCACAATGCATCGCTGCTTGATCACAGTGCATCACTGTTTGATCACGATGCATCGCTGCTTCATCACAATGCATCGCTGCTTGATCACAGTGCATTGCTGCTTGATCACAGAGCATCGCTGCTTGATCACAATGCATCGCTGCTTGATCACAGTGCATCGCTGTTTGATCACAGTACATCCCTGATTGATCACAGTGCATCGCTCATTGATCAAATGCATCGCTGATTGATCACAATGCATCGCTGCTTGATCACAGTGCATCGCTGCTTGATCACAATGCATCGCTGCTTGATCACAGTGCATCGCTGCTTGATCACAATGCATTGCTGCTTGATCACAGATCATCGCTGCTTGATCACAATGCATCGCTGGTTGATCACAGTGCATCGCTGCTTGATCACAGTGCATTGCTGCTTGATCACAGTGCATAGCTGCTTGAAATAAGTGCATCGCTGCTTGATCACAGTGCATCGCTGCTTGATCACAATGCATCGCGGTTTGATCACAGTGCATCGCTTCTTGATCACAGTGCATTGCTGCTTGATCACAGTGCATTGCTGCTTGATCACAGTACATTGCTGCTTGATCACAGTGCATCGCTGCTTGATCACAGTGCATTGCTGCTTGATCACAGTGCATCCCTGCTTGATCACAGTGCATCGCTGCTTGATCACAGTGCATCGCTGTTTGATCACAATGCATCGCTGCTTGATCACAGTGCATCGCTGCTTGATCACAATGCATCGCTGCTTGATCACAGTGCATCGCTGCTTGATCACAGTGCATTGCTGCTTGAACACAATGCATCGCTGCTTGATCACAGTGCATCGCTGCTTGATCACAATGCATCGCTGCTTGATCACATTGCATTGCTGCTTGATCACAATGCATCGCTGCTTGATCACAGTACATTGCTGCTTGATCACAATGCATCGCTGCTTGATCACAGTGCATCGCTGCTTGATCACAGTGCATCCCTGCTTGATCACAGTGCATACCTGATTGATCACAGTGCATCCCTGCTTGATCACAGTGCATCCCTGCTTGATCACGGTGCATCCCTGCTTCATCACTGCGCATCCCTGCTTAATCACGGTGCATCTCTGCTTGATCACAGTGCATCCCTGCTTGGTAACAGTGCATCCCTGCTTGATCACAGTGCATCTCTGCTTGATCACAATTCAGCCCTGCTTGATCACAATGCATCCCTGCTTGATCACAGTGCATCCCTGCTTGATCACAGTGCATCCCCGCTTGATCACGGTGCATCCCTGCTTGATCACTGCATATCCCTGCTTAATCACGGTGCATCTCTGCTTGATCACAGTGCATCGCTGCTTGATCACAGTGCATTGCTGCTTGATCACAATGCATCGATGCTTGATCACAGTGCATTGCTGCTTGATCACAATGCATCGCTGTTTGATCACAGTGCATCGCTGTTTAATCAGAGTGCATCGCTGTTTGATCACAGTACATCCCTGATTGATCACAGTGCATCGTTGTTTGATCACAGTGCATCGCTGTTTGATCACAGTACACTCCTGATTGATCACAGTGCATCGCTGTTTGATCACAATGCATTGCTGTTTGATCACAGTACATCCCTGATTGATCACAGTGCATCGCTCTTTGATCACAGTGCATCGCTGTTTGATCACAGTGCATCGCTGTTTGATCAGAGTGCATCGCTGTTTGATCAGAGAACATCCCTGATTGATCACAGTGCATCGCTGTTTGATCACAATGCATCGCTGCTTGATCACAGTACATCCCTGATTGATCACAGTGCATTGCTGCTTGATCACAATGCATCGCTGCTTGATCACAATGCATCGCTGCTTGATCACAGTACATCCCTGATTGATCACAGTGCATCGCTGCTTGATCACAATGCATCGCTGCTTGATCACAGTGCATCGCTGCTTGATCACAATGCATCGCTTTTTGATCACAGGGCATCGCTGCTTGATCACAATGCATCGCTGCTTGATCACAGTGCATCGCTGCTTGATCACAGGGCATCGCTGCTTGATCACAATGCATCGCTGCTTGATCACAGTGCATCGCTGCTTGATCACAATGCATCGCTGCTTGATCACAGTGCATCGCTGCTTGATCACAGGGCATCGCTGCTTGATCACAGTGCATCGCTGCTTGATCACAATGCATCGCTGCTTGATCACAGTGCATCGCTGCTTGATCACAATGCATCGCTGCTTGATCACAGTGCATCGCTGTTTGATCACAATGCATCGCTGCTTGATCACAATGCATCGCTGCTTGATCACAGTGCATTGCTGCTTGATCACAGTGCATCGCTGCTAGATCACAATGCATCGCTGCTTCATCACAGTGCATCGCTGTTTGATCACAGTACATCCCTGATTGATCACAGTGCATCGCTGTTTGATCAAATGCATCGCTGATTGATCACAATGCATCGCTGCTTGATCACAGTGCATCGCTGCTTGATCACAATGCATCGCTGCTTGATCACAGTGCATTGCTGCTTGATCACAGTGCATCGCTGCTTGATCACAATGCATCGATGCTTGATCACAGTGCATCGCTGCTTGATCACAATGCATTGCTGCTTGATCACAGTGCATCCCCGCTTGATCACAATGCATCGCTGCTTGATCACAGTGCATCGCTGCTTGATCACAGTGTATTGCTGCTTGATCACAGTGCATAGCTGCTTGAAATAAGTGCATCGCTGCTTGATCACAGTGCATCGCTGCTTGATCACAACGCATCGCTGCTTGATCACAGTGCATCGCTGCTTGATCACACTGCATTGCTGCTTGATCACAGTGCATCGCTGCTTGATCACAGTGCATCGCTGCTTGATCACAGAGCATCGCTGCCTGATCACAATGCATCGCTGCTTGATCACAATGCATCGCTGTTTGATCACAGGGCATCGCTGCTTGATCACAATGCATCGCTGCTTGATCACAGTGCATCGCTGATTAATCACAGTGCATCGCTGTTTGATCACAATGCATCGCTGCTTGATCACAATGCATCGCTGCTTGATCACAGTGCATCGCTGCTTGATCACAGTTCATCTCTGCTTGATCACAGTGCATCCCTGCTTGGTCACAGTGCATCGCTGCTTGATCACAATGCATCGCTGCTTGATCACAATGCATCGCTGTTTGATCACAGTGCATCGCTGCTTGATCACAATCCATCGCTGCTTGATCACAATGAATCGCTGTTTGATCACAGTGCATCGCTGCTTGATCACAATGCATCGTTGCTTGATCACAGTGCATCGCTGCTTGATCACAGTGCATTGCTGCTTGAACACAATGCATCGCTGCTTGATCACAGTGCATCGCTGCTTGATCACAATGCATCGCTGCTTGATCACAGTGCATTGCTGCATGATCACAATGCATCGCTGCTTGATCACAGTACATTGCTGCTTGATCACAATGCATCGCTGCTTGATCACAGTGCATCGCTGCTTGATCACAGTGCATCCCTGCTTGATCACAGTGCATACCTGATTGATCACAGTGCATCCCTGCTTGATCACAGTGCATCCTTGCTTGATCACGGTGCATCCCTGCTTCATCACTGCGCATCCCTGCTTAATCACGGTGCATCTCTGCTTGATCAGAGTGCGTCCCTGCTTGGTCACAGTGCATCCCTGCTTGATCACAGTGCATCTCTGCTTGATCACAATTCAGCCCTGCTTGATCACAATGCATCCCTGCTTGATCACAGTGCATCCCTGCTTGATCACAGTGCATCCCTGCTTGATCACGGTGCATCCCTGCTTGATCACTGCGCATCCCTCCTTAATCACGGTGCATCTCTGCTTGATCACAGTGCATCCCTGCTTGGACACAGTGCATCCCTGCTTGATCACAGTGCATCCCTACTTGATCACAATTCAGCCATGCTTGATCACAGTGCATCGCTGCTTGATCACAATGCATCGCTGCTTGATCACAGTGCATTGCTGCTTGATCACAATGCATCGATGCTTGATCACAGTACATTGCTGCTTGATCACAATGCATCGCTGCTTGATCACAGTGCATCGCTACTTGATCACAGTGCATCCCTGCTTGATCACAATTCAGCCATGCTTGATCACAGTGCATCCCTGCTTAATCACGGTGCATCTCTGCTTGATCACAGTGCATCCCTGCTTGGTCACAGTGCATCCCTGTTGATCACAGTGCATCCCTGCTTGATCACAATTCAGCCCTGCTTGATCACAGTGCATCCCTGCTTGATCACAGTGCATGCCTGCTTGATCATAGAGCATCCCTGCTTGATCACGGTGCATCCCTGCTTGATTACTGCGCATCCCTGCTTAATCACGGTGCATCCCTGCTTCATCACTGCGCATCCCTGCTTAATCACGGTGCATCTCTGCTTGATCAGAGTGCGTCCCTGCTTGGTCACAGTGCATCCCTGCTTGATCACAGTGCATCTCTGCTTGATCACAATTCAGCCCTGCTTGATCACAATGCATCCCTGCTTGATCACAGTGCATCCCTGCTTGATCACAGTGCATCCCTGCTTGATCACGGTGCATCCCTGCTTGATCACTGCGCATCCCTCCTTAATCACGGTGCATCTCTGCTTGATCACAGTGCATCCCTGCTTGGACACAGTGCATCCCTGCTTGATCACAGTGCATCCCTACTTGATCACAATTCAGCCATGCTTGATCACAGTGCATCGCTGCTTGATCACAATGCATCGCTGCTTGATCACAGTGCATTGCTGCTTGATCACAATGCATCGATGCTTGATCACAGTACATTGCTGCTTGATCACAATGCATCGCTGCTTGATCACAGTGCATCGCTACTTGATCACAGTGCATCCCTGCTTGGTCACAGTGCATCCCTGTTGATCACAGTGCATCCCTGCTTGATCACAATTCAGCCCTTCTTGATCACAGTGCATCCCTGCTTGATCACAATGCATCGCTGCTTGATCACAGTACATTGCTGCTTGATCACAATGCATCGCTGCTTGATCACAGTGCATCGCTGCTTGATCACAGTGCATCCCTGCTTGATCACAGTGCATACCTGATTGATCACAGTGCATCCCTGCTTGATCACAGTGCATCCTTGCTTGATCACGGTGCATCCCTGCTTCATCACTGCGCATCCCTGCTTAATCACGGTGCATCTCTGCTTGATCAGAGTGCGTCCCTGCTTGGTCACAGTGCATCCCTGCTTGATCACAGTGCATCTCTGCTTGATCACAATTCAGCCCTGCTTGATCACAATGCATCCCTGCTTGATCACAGTGCATCCCTGCTTGATCACAGTGCATCCCTGCTTGATCACGGTGCATCCCTGCTTGATCACTGCGCATCCCTCCTTAATCACGGTGCATCTCTGCTTGATCACAGTGCATCCCTGCTTGGACACAGTGCATCCCTGCTTGATCACAGTGCATCCCTACTTGATCACAATTCAGCCATGCTTGATCACAGTGCATCGCTGCTTGATCACAATGCATCGCTGCTTGATCACAGTGCATTGCTGCTTGATCACAATGCATCGATGCTTGATCACAGTACATTGCTGCTTGATCACAATGCATCGCTGCTTGATCACAGTGCATCGCTACTTGATCACAGTGCATCCCTGCTTGATCACAATTCAGCCATGCTTGATCACAGTGCATCCCTGCTTAATCACGGTGCATCTCTGCTTGATCACAGTGCATCCCTGCTTGGTCACAGTGCATCCCTGTTGATCACAGTGCATCCCTGCTTGATCACAATTCAGCCCTGCTTGATCACAGTGCATCCCTGCTTGATCACAGTGCATGCCTGCTTGATCATAGAGCATCCCTGCTTGATCACGGTGCATCCCTGCTTGATTACTGCGCATCCCTGCTTAATCACGGTGCATCCCTGCTTCATCACTGCGCATCCCTGCTTAATCACGGTGCATCTCTGCTTGATCAGAGTGCGTCCCTGCTTGGTCACAGTGCATCCCTGCTTGATCACAGTGCATCTCTGCTTGATCACAATTCAGCCCTGCTTGATCACAATGCATCCCTGCTTGATCACAGTGCATCCCTGCTTGATCACAGTGCATCCCTGCTTGATCACGGTGCATCCCTGCTTGATCACTGCGCATCCCTCCTTAATCACGGTGCATCTCTGCTTGATCACAGTGCATCCCTGCTTGGACACAGTGCATCCCTGCTTGATCACAGTGCATCCCTACTTGATCACAATTCAGCCATGCTTGATCACAGTGCATCGCTGCTTGATCACAATGCATCGCTGCTTGATCACAGTGCATTGCTGCTTGATCACAATGCATCGATGCTTGATCACAGTACATTGCTGCTTGATCACAATGCATCGCTGCTTGATCACAGTGCATCGCTACTTGATCACAGTGCATCCCTGCTTGGTCACAGTGCATCCCTGTTGATCACAGTGCATCCCTGCTTGATCACAATTCAGCCCTTCTTGATCACAGTGCATCCCTGCTTGATCACAGTGCATGCCTGCTTGATCATAGAGCATCCCTGCTTGATCACAGTGCATCCCTACTTGATCACAATTCAGCCATGCTTGATCACAGTGCATCGCTGCTTGATCACAATGCATCGCTGCTTGATCACAGTGCATTGCTGCTTGATCAAAATGCATCGATGCTTGATCACAGTACATTGCTGCTTGATCACAATGCATCGCTGCTTGATCACAGTGCATCGCTACTTGATCACAGTGCATCCCTGCTTGATCACAATTCAGCCCTGCTTGATCACAGTGCATCTCTGCTTGTTCACAGTGCATCTCTGCTTGATCACAGTGCATCCCTGCTTGGTCACAGTGCATCCCTGTTGATCACAGTGCATCCCTGCTTGATCACAATTCAGCCCTGCTTGATCACAGTGCATCCCTGCTTGATCACAGTGCATCCCTGCTTGATCACAGTGCATCCCTGCTTGATCACGGTGCATCCCTGCTTGATCACTGCGCATCCCTGCTTAATCACGGTGCATCTCTGCTTGATCACAGTGCATCCTTGCTTGGACACAGTGCATCCCTGCTTGATCACAATGCATCGCTGCTTGATCACAGTACATTGCTGCTTGATCACAATGCATCGCTGCTTGATAACAGTGCATCGCTGCTTGAACACAGTGCATCCCTGCTTGATCACAATTCAGCCATGCTTGATCACAGTGCATCCCTGCTTGATCACAGTGCATCCCTGCTTGATAACGATGCATCACTGCTTGATCACGGTGCATCCCTGCTTGATCACGGTTTATCCCTGCTTGATCACAGCGCATCCCTGCTTGATCACAGTGCATCCATGCTTGATCACGGTTTATCCCTGCTTGATCACAGTTCATTCCTGTTTGATCACAGTGCATCCCTGCTTGATCACGGTGAATCCCTGCTTGATCACAGCGCATCCCTGCTTGAACACAGTGCATCCCTGCTTGATCACGGTTTATCCCAGCTTGATCACAGTTCATTCCTGCTTGATCAAAGTGCATCCCTGTTTGATCACGGTGCATCCCTGCTTGATCACAATGCATCCCTGCTTGATCATGGTGGATCCCTGCTTGGTCACATTTCATCTCTGCTTGATCACGATGCATCCCTGCTTAATCACATCGCATCCCTGCTTGATCACAGCTCATCCCTGCTTGACACAGTACATACATGCTTGACACAGTGCATACCTGCTTGACACAGTACATACCTGCTTGACACAGTACATCCCTGCTTGACACAGTACATCCATGCTTGACACAGTACATACCTGCTTGACACAGTACATACCTGCTTGACACATTACATAATTGCTTGACACAGTACATACCTGCTTGACACAGTACATACCTGCTTGACACAGTACATCCCTGCTTGACACAGTACATCCCAGTTTGACACAGTACATCCCTGCTTGACACAGTACATCCCAACTTGACACAGTATATACCTGCTTGACACAGTACATACCTGCTTGTCACAGTACATAATTGCTTGAGAACAGTACATACCTGCATGACACCGTACATACCTGCTTGACACAGTACATCCCTGCTTGACACAGTACATCCCTGCATGTCACAGTACATCCCTGCTTGACACAGTACATACCTGATTGACACAGTACATACCTGCTTGACACAGTACATACCTGCTTGACACAGTACATACCTGCTTGACACAGTACATACCTGCTTGACACAGTACATACCTGCTTGACACAGTACATACCTGCTTGACACAGTACATCCCTGCTTGACACAGTACATACCTACTTGACACAGTACATACCTGCTTGACACAGTACATACCTGCTTGACACAGTACATATCTGCTTGACACAGTACAACTGCTTGACACAGTACATACCTGCTTGACACAGTACATACCTGATTGAC
This sequence comes from Cherax quadricarinatus, assembly GCF_038502225.1. NCBI lineage: Eukaryota > Metazoa > Arthropoda > Malacostraca > Decapoda > Parastacidae > Cherax > Cherax quadricarinatus. Next base: position 74,604 of record NW_027195218.1, on the reverse strand, counting down.
ACAGTACATACCTGCTTGACACAGTACATACCTGCTTGACACAGTACATACCTGCTTGACACAGTACATCCCTGCTTGACACAGTACATCCCTGCTTGACACAGTACATACCTGCTTGACACGGTACATACCTGCTTGACACATTACATCCCTGTTTCACACAGTGCATACCTGCTTGACACAGTACATACCTGCTTGACACAGTACATCCCTGCTTGACACAGTACATACCTTCTAGACACAGTACATACCTGCTTGACACAGTCCTTACCTGCTTGACACAGTACATACTTGCTTTACACAGTACATACCTGCTTGACACAGTACATAAATACTTGACACAGTACATACCTGTTTGACACAGTACATACCTGCTTGACACAGTACATACCTGCTTGACACAGTACATACCTGCTTGACACAGTACATACCTGCTTGACACAGTACATCCCTGCTTGACACAGTACATACCTACTTGACACAGTACATACCTGCTTGACACAGTGCATACCTGCTTGACACAGTACATATCTGCTTGACACAGTACATACCTGCTTGACACAGTACATCCCTGCTTGACACAGTACATCCCTGCTTGACACAGTACATACCTGCTTGACACAGTACATCCCTGCTTGACACAGTACATCCCTGCTTGACACAGTACATACCTGCTTGACACGGTACATACCTGCTTGACACATTACATCCCTGTTTCACACAGTGCATACCTGCTTGACACAGTACATACCTGCTTGACACAGTACATCCCTGCTTGACACAGTACATACCTTCTAGACACAGTACATACCTGCTTGACACAGTACTTACCTGCTTGACACAGTACATACCTGCTTTACACAGTACATACCTGCTTGACACAGTACATACCTACTTGACACAGTACATCCCTGCTTGACACAGTACATACCTGCTTGACACAGTACATACCTGTTTGACACAGTACATCCCTGCTTGACACAGTACATACCTGCTTGACACAGTACATACCTGCTTGACACAGTACATACCTACTTAACACAGTACATACCTACTTGACACAGTACATACCTGCTTGACACAGTACATACCTGCTAGACACAGTACATACCTGCTTGACACAGTACATACCTGCTTGACACAGTACATACCTGCTTGACACAGTACAAACCTGCTTGACACAGAACATACCTGCTTGACACAGTACATCCCTGCTTGACACAGTACATCCATGCTTGACACAGTACATACCTGCTTGACACGGTACATACCTGCTTGACACAGTACATCCCTGTTTCACACAGTACATACCTGCTTGACACAGTACATACCTGCTTGACACAGTACATCCCTGCTTGACACAGTACATACCTGCTTGACACATTACATACCTGCTTGACACAGTACATACCTGCTTGACACATAACATACATACTTGACACGGTACATCCCTGCTTGACACAGTACATACCTGCTTGACACAGTACATACCTGCTTGACACAGTACATACCTGCTTGACACAGTACATACCTGCTTGACACAGTACATACCTGCTTGACACAGTACATACCTACTTGACACAGTACGTACCTACTTGACACAGTACATCCCTGCTTGACACAGTACATACCTGCTTGACACACTATATCCATGCTTGACACAGTATATCCCTGCTTGACACAGTACATACCTGCTTGACACAGTACATATCTGCTTGACACAGTGCATCCCTGTTTGACACAGTACATATCTGCTTGGCACAGTGCATACCTGCTTGACACAGTACATACCTGTTTGACACAGTACATCCCTCCTTGACACAGTACATACCTGCTTGACACAGTACATATCTGCTTGACACAGTGCATCCCTGTTTGACACAGTACATATCTGCTTGGCACAGTACATACCTGCTTGACACAGTACATACCTGTTTGACACAGTACATCCCTGCTTGACACAGTACATACCTGCTTGACACAGTACATACCTGCTTGGCACAGTACATACTTGCTTGACACAGTACATACCTGCTTGACGCAGTACGTACCTACTTGACACAGTACATCCCTGCTTGACACAGTACATACCTGCTTGACACAGTTCATACCTGCTTGACACAGTACATACCTGCTTGACACAGTACATACCTGCTTGACACAGTATAAACCTGCTTGACACAGTTCATACCTGCTTGACACAGTACATACCTGCTTGACGCAGTACATACTTGCTTGACACAGTACATCCCTGCTTGACACAGTAAATACCTGCTTGACACAGTACATACCTGCTTGACACGGTACATACCTGCTTGACACAGTACATCCCTGTTTCACACAGTACATAACTGCTTGACACAGTACATACCTGCTTGACACAGTACATCCCTGCTTGACACAGTACATACCTGCTTGACACAGTACATACCTGCTTGACACAGTACATACCTGCTTGACACAGTACATACCTGCTTGACACAGTACATACATACTTGACACAGTACATCCCTGCTTGACACAGTACATACTTGCTTGACACAGTACATACCTGCTTGACACAGTACATACCTGCTTGACATAGTACATACCTGCTTGACACAGTACATACCTGCTTGACACAGTACATACCTACTTGACACAGTACATACCTACTTGACACAGAACATCCCTGCTTGACAGAGTACATACCTGCTTGACACAGTACATCCCTGCTTGACACAGTACATCCCTGCTTGACACAGTACATACCTGCTTGACACAGTACATATCTGCTTGATACAGTGCTTCTCTGCTTGACACAGTACATATCTGCTTGACACATTACATACCTACTTGACACAGTACATCCTTGCTTGACACAGTACATACCTGCTTGACACAGTACATCCCTGCTTGACACAGTACATCCCTGCTTGTCACAGTACATACCTGCTTGACACAGTTCATATCTGCTTGACACAGTGCATCCCTGCTTGACACAGTACATATCTGCTTGACACAGTACATACCGGCTTGACACAGTACATCCCTGCTTGACACAGTACATATCTGCTTGACACAGTACATACCTGCTTGACACAGTACATACCTGCTTGACAGAGAACATACCTGCTTGACACAGTACATCCCTGCTTGACACAGTACATCCCTGCTTGACACAGTACATTCCTGCTTGACACGGTACATACCTGCTTGACACAGTACATCCCTGTTTCACACAGTACATACCTGCTTGACACAGTACATACCTGCTTGACACAGTACATCCCTGCTTGACACAGTACATACCTGCTTGACACAGTACATACCTGCTTGACACAGTACATTCCTGCTTGACACAGTACAAACATACTTGGCACAGTACATCCCTGCTTGACACAGTACATACCTGCTTGACACAGTACATACCTGCTTGACACAGTACATACCTGCTTGACACAGTACATACCTGCTTGACACAATACATACCTGCTTGACACAGTACATACCTACTTGACACAGTACGTACCTACTTGACACAGTACATCCCTGCTTGACACAGTACATACATGCTTGACACAGTATATCCCTGCTTGACATAGTACATCCCTGCTTGACACAGTACATACCTGCTTGACACAGTACATATCTGCTTGACACAGTGCATCCCTGTTTGACACAGTACATATCTGCTTGGCACAGTTCATACCTGCTTGACACAGTACATACCTGTTTGACACAGTACATCCCTGCTTGACACAGTACATACCTGCTTGACACAGTACATACCTGCTTGGCACAGTACATACCTGCTTGACACAGTACATACCTGCTTGACACAGTACATACCTGCTTGACACATTACATACCTACTTGACGCAGTACATACCTACTTGACACAGTACATCCCTGCTTGATACAGTACATACCTGCTTGACACAGTACATACCTGCTTGACACAGTACATACCTGCTTGACACAGTACATACCTGCTTGACACAGTACAAACCTGCTTGACACAGTACATACCTGCTTGACGCAGTACATACCTGCTTGACGCAGTACATACTTGCTTGACACAGTACATCCCTGCTTGACACAGTACATACCTGCTTGACACAGTACATACCTGCTTGACACGGTACATACCTGCTTGACACAGTACATCCCTGTTTCACACAGTACATACCTGCTTGTCACAGTACATACCTGCTTGACACAGTACATCCCTGCTTGACACAGTACATACCTGCTTGACACTGTACATACCTGCTTGACACAGTACATACCTGCTTGACACAGTACATACCTGCTTGACACAGTACATACATACTTGACACAGTACATCCCTGCTTGACACAGTACATACTTGCTTGACACAGTACATACTTGCTTGACACAGTACATACCTGCTTTACACAGTACATACCTGCTTGACACAGTACATACCTGCTTGACACAGTTCATACCTACTTGACACAGTACATACCTACTTGACACAGTACATCCCTGCTTGACACAGTACATACCTGCTTGACACAGTACATCCCTGCTTGACACAGTACATCCCTGCTTGACACAGTACATACCTGCTTGACACAGTACATATCTGCTTGACACAGTGCATCCCTGCTTGACACAGTACATATCTGCTTGACACAGTACATCCCTGCTTGACACAGTACATCCCTGCTTGACACAGTACATACCTGCTTGACACAGTTCATATCTGCTTGACACAGTGCATCCCTGCTTGACACAGTACATCCCTGCTTGACACAGTACATACCTGCTTGACACAGTACATACCTGCTTGACACAGTACATACCTGCTTGACACAGTACATACCTATCGTAAGGGTTCTTAAATGGAGATATCGTAGGTTGAAGGTAGACACACTTGTAGGATGGTAACTATATATTGTCAGACTGAGATGAGGGATGGAGCCCAGCTGCCTTGCCTGTCCGCTGAATGGTCTGCCGCCGAGTGAGGCCGGGGCAGAGGTATGAGCCTACACATCTGTATCCCGTGACGTCACACAAAGCCACAGGCCTACAAGGGATCTCGTATCTAAAGCACATGGATGATACTAATATGCTATGCTATATAATACTGGGAATACAGGGATCAGCAACTATGCTGACAGCTCGGTCATGTTACGTATGTCGTCCCGACATACACTACTATACTATAGGCTGAACAGGCAGGCGGATCTGGGCTGATTCTATACAATAACAAATTCATATATAACTTAGAACTAATGGATGGTATCATAATGATTTTACGTAATGGGTGTTAACGTAATGAGTGTTAACGTATTCATTACAAACTATAAGAACAAATCATTGTACAATATGGATGGAATTGATCGATCGATCTGTATTCATGCACTCTACGGATTCTGAGGAAGAATAAATATATACAAAGAAGTGTTTAACAGAAAGGCAGATTCGGTGCACTCAAATCTAGACTGTTAATTCTCAGAATACGGAGGGAACGTGAACACGAAAATTTCTGACAAACTGATCAGCTAATAACAAAACACACAGTTGACAATTTCATTCATCTCGGACATCTAATTATACAGACTATGTACATTTAAACCCAATTCTGCGAGGGTAAGGTTTACATATGCAGAATGGTTATCATCTCTGGGAGGATCGAATTCCTCTGCAATGGCTAACACATGCCTTGACTGAGAGAGATCTGAAGGAGTATCTACAAAAGATACTTGCGGGTTTCTCATTACTTGTCGAGTACGCAAGGAGTAACGACATTCAGGTTGAGTATCTGACTGAGTATCTGAGGTAGAGAGTACAGGATCAGGAGGATTGTCAGAGTCTGTCACATTAGTCTGGGTAGCAATATCCTCAACATCGCATACTAATTTCATATGATCTAAATGCGATTCTTTATACTGACCAGTACTAATCTCTCTAACCTTATACTTATTACCAGTGATATGTTCAACTACTCGATAAGGACCAACAAACTTTTGATCAAGCTTTGGCATTGCAGACGTTTTGTTAAAGTTAATCAGCATAACTCTCGAACCTACTTTGATTTTGGATGGCTTTGCTCGAGTGTTTGCGACTCTTGTAAATTCTGCTGTTGATTTATGAAGTGTTTCACGGATTCTTCTAAAAACACTTTGAGCTAAGCTGGTACGAGTTGCTACGAAATCATCAGGGTTGTAATTAGGTTTCGGAGTAGAATATAACAACTCATAGGGTAAACGCTTGTCTACACCATACAATGCATAATGTGGAGTATCACCTATGGAAGCATTGTAAGCAGAATTTATGGCACACTGGACATCTGGTATAACTTCATCCCAAGTTTCACTATTGGGGTTGATAGTGGCTCGCAGGACATCAAGTACTTTCTTATTTGTTCTTTCGGCTAACCCATTGCTGGCAGGATGATGAGGAACAATGGTGGATTTAGAGATCTTGTATAAAGTACACAAATTTTCAAGAATCTCATTACAGAATTCACCTCCATTATCTGTTACTAAGGACTTTGGGGTGGTATGCCTGCAGATAATGCGTTCTTTAAACGCTTTAGCTACTGTCTCTGCAGTCTTATCTGCAATAGGAACTAACTCACAATATCTGGTGAAATGGTCTACCATAACACACAGATGTTTATTGCCTTGGAGGGAACATTTAAAATTGGTTAACAAATCAAGGGCAACTCTTTCCCACGGTTCGCTAGTGGTTGGGTACACTTGGATTGGGTTAGGACCATTGACATTTCCTTTATGCTGCATACAGACACTACATTTCTTAACATACTCGGAAATGTCAGTTGCCATACGTGGCCAAAAGTATTTCATTCTGGCTTGTTTCACAGAACGATCCATACCAGGGTGTGCAACACCTGGTGCATCATGAACTAGCTGTAGAGCTACGTTCACTAGTGACTGTGGAATTACTAACTGGTAAACTCTTCTGCTTGGAGTACCCAACTCGGCTGTTCGATACAGTAATTCTTGGCTCATTACAAAGTCACTAATGGGTGCTGGTGGCTTCACAGTAAGAATGAGATCTTCCTGGAGCAGGAATCGAATCACACCAGACCACATGGGATCTGTTCTTTGTGCAGTTTTGACATCCTCGACAGTAAATGGAGGATCTGCAGTAACTACACTAACGTGTCGCGATAAAGCATCTGCGACTACATTTGACTTGCCAGGTAAATGTTCAAAAGTGGGATTGAACTCTTGGATAGTCAAGGTCCATCTGGCTAACCTTCCAGTAGGCTGTTTGTTCTGGAATAAAGGTATCAGTGGCGCATGGTCTGTCAAGACATGAACAGGGTACTGGTAAATGATGTCTCGGAAGTGCTTTAAAGACCATACTATTGCTAAAGCTTCTTGCTCCGTTACTGTATAATTACGTTCAGCCTTCGTAAGGACTCGGCTAGCAAATGCAACTGCGTTGTACTTGCTATCAGTCTTCTGAGCTAGTACGGCACCTATGCCAATTGAACTAGCATCAGTTGTCAGATAGAAGGGCTTAGAAAAATCTGGGAATTTCAAAATTGGAGCAGATGTTAGCTTTTCTTTTAGAGTTTGGAATGCTGTTTCTTGACGGAAGGTCCAAACAAAAGGAGCATCTTTCTTAAGCAACTCAGTTAGAGGAGCAGCTATGGAAGAAAAATTGGCAATGAAAGATCTATAAAAACCTGCTAAGCCCACAAAGGATCTTACGGCATCAGCAGTTTTGGGAGTTGGAAAATTTAGTACTGCAGTTACTTTACTTTGGTCAGTCGTAACCCCTCTAGGAGTGACTACGTGACCAAGAAACTTAATTTCTGATCTGAAAAATTGACATTTAGACAGTTTGATCTTTAAATTTGCTTCTTCAAGCTTGCCAAGTACTATATCAAGTCTTTTCAGGTGTGTGTCCACGTCTTCGGACATGACGATTACGTCGTCTAAGTACACCATAAGTGCTTTACCTATAAGACCTCTAAAGATGTTGGTCATGAGTCTAGAGAACGTGATAGGAGACGATCGTAATCCAAACGCCATACAGAGGAAGTGATAATGACCTGTGGGAGTGGAGAATGCCGTTAACTCTTGGCTGTCCTCGTGAAGAGGGACTTGCCAAAACCCTTGTAACAAGTCCAGGGTCGAGAAGACTTTGTTATCTCCGATATTGCGTAAAAGGTCACCTAGTACAGGAAGTGGGAAACGATCTGGAATGGTTTTCGCGTTTAACTTCCTAAAGTCAATCACCGGGCGCCAAGTGCCATCCTTTTTAGGCACTAGGATCAAGGGCGCATTCCAGGGTGAATTGCTATGTGCAATAACTCCATCATTGAGCATTTGATTGATCAGTTCCTCTGCGACAGCAACTTGTGAATGAGGCATTCTGTACGCAGGTATGTAGATAGGTCTAGTACCAGGTTCAAGTGGAATACGATGGGACAATAAGTTCGTTATACCCATCTTCTCACCTGGTAAAGCAATGGCTTTACGACGTTTGTTCAACAGAGTCAACAAACGCTTGACTTCGTCTGGGAAGTCAGTGGGAGCTAAGTCTTTCTCCTCAACTGGTGAAACAGATTGATCCGGTGAAGTGGATGAGGTCTCCCCGGTAGAAATAGCACCGACCCACTGGTCAGGTGACACGTCATCCTGTACTTGAACAGGGTAAGGATAGTGAACTAGGTCAACGAGGTTGGTATTTGCTCTGAGACGAACACTGTGACCCAAAGTGTTAGCAAGGAGTAAATGGATCTTACTGTCTCTTACAATATGTAAGGAAGGTTCAACAAATAAACCTTTGACCTTGCAGGAATCACTGTCAACTAGGACGTTATCACCATCTGGAACATTAGGAACAACAACAGACACTCTAGTGAGAGCACTAGCCGCAACAGAGACGTCTTTCTGCAAACGGCATGTGACATCAACAAGAGATGGCATTACTAGTTCCAAGTAATCGTTTTCTGACAAGGCATCCCCTGTGGAGAAACTACTACTCGAACTAGCAGTCATTGCAGGGATAGGCTGTGCACTCAAGGCAGTCTGAGTGTCCTCGGACACTTGAGGCAACGGAACACTATCCTGCAAGTCTGAAGGTATAGGTGGAACACTGATGGGAGTGACAGAATTACCAGTGCCTGACCGCTTGGGTACGCTACTGGAGAATGCATTGGCTTGTAAGGACTTAATGCGTACATCATACTCTGCAGCAGTATGACAGATTTCTGATCCAAGCTGGTAACCCCAGAATGGAACGATCAAGTCGTCAATTTGGGCATGCCATCGGTACGGGTCGAGCACAATGCGTAAGTCTCGCATGGAAGCAAATCCCAGAAGAAGGTCACCAGGGAAAGTAATCTGGTCGACAACAAGAAAAGCAGCAGTAAAGTCTCTGCCTTGGATAGTAAAGGTGAGTGAAGTCTGACCTCGGACTCGCAGAAGAGAACCAGCTACTCCACTAAGGGAGGTTACAGTAGTTGGTTCAACGAGGAGGATACGTCGTAACCGCTTCTCTTTAAACAAGCTAGACCTAATGATATTAACTTGCGCACCAGAGTCCATGAACACATGAACGGGCGCATTATGGACAGAAGCTTGTACTAATGGACCAATCGTTGCATTAGGAGTTATATGCAAACAGGAAGGTGAGTTGTCATCGGAGAAGGCATTTTCTACTTCATCCCCAAATTCCTCTACGTCAGAGACGTGTGAAGCCACATCATCAGCAGGATTGTCATTCTCGAGACTGCTTAAGGCTTCAAAGGAATTGTGAACGGGGATGGTGTACTCATTATCACCTACCGTCACCATTGGACGGTTTGACTGGGGCGCTCTAATTCCCCCGAATTGGAAGAATGAGCCTGGTTCTGATTAGATTGTGAACCACGACGTCTGTTTCCTCTCCTGGCTCTGCGGTTGGAACGGCCACGGAAAGATCTAGAGTACTGCATATTGTAGAGAGCATTGCACTCAGATGTGTCATGTCCATGAATTCTATGATGAGTACAGTAGGGAAGATCTGACTGGTACTCATCATCAGTACGACGCTTCTTAGGGTGACTGTCATAACAATTACTAGCGATATGGCCACGGAAACCACAATTGTAGCAAATTCTTTGACTGTGGTTACTGTACGTACTATGGGTGCTACGGGAATGATGGCTCTTAACACTTGCTTTGGATGATGGGCGCGAGTGATTGCGGTTGGGAGGTTTGGTAGTAGCACAAACTAAAGGAGGTACAGGATTGGACAAGGTGTTTGGCATAGACCTACGATAAGGGAAGGATCCCTCGGGACACAAATTTCGTACATGGATTAGAGCTTTAAGCGGTCCCATAGTAGCATCTAGCGGACTTGAATTGTACACATACTTAGATGTCGGTGGCATTAGTTGTTTAATGACTCCAAATGCAGCTAATTTGGCAAACCCATCAAGGGCTGGTTTATCACTATCTTTAAGATATCTTGAATTTTGGCCTGCTTTAACAAATGAGGACATTAGGTTATTAAGACGGAGAGCAAACTCCTCTAATGACTCTTCTGGTCTCGGAGCTGTGCAAACTAATTCTTTGAGAACAACGAACGGATCGGTTTCTCGCACCGGTTCAAGATAATTTCGAATTAACTGTTCATAATCTTGCCACCTGGTTAGATCTTGGAAGTCCTTCATACGAATTAATTTAAATACATTTGAGGCTGCTGGAGAACGGGCTAGACTCTCCTTTCCGATACTTATTAAAAGACTCTCAGATGGGAGACCATCAACTGAAGCGTTAGCTCTGGCTCTAACTGCGGTAAACCAACCTTCAAGGTTGTCTGGGTCACCATTGAACAATGGCATAGCATCATACGGATCACGACTGAAATTACGCAGGCTAGAAGTCTGAGTATGTCTATCGTTTGATAAGGAGTTACTCGAATTTTGGGCTGACAAATTAATGGTTGTACTAGCAGCATGTGCTGAGGCATCGCTTGAGAAAACTTGAGACATGTTTGCAAAATGTAAAACAAGAATTTAGAGAACAAAAGAAAATGATAACTGAGGAACACACAACACAGTGAACTTAAATGGAAGAAAATGTTTAACTATTCTGCATAAGTAATTAAAAATTGACAGGTTACACAGTAAGCAAAGAACTCACACAAGAAAAATATGCAACTGAAATGAACAACACTGAAAATGAAGAGAACTTGTACTTTGTTCAAATCTAATTTGCTCAACTTTTACTTTAAATTGAAAGGATGGCACAGTGAGTTGTCTTTACTTTCAATGCAACAAGGAAATACACAATAAAATGATAAAATGGACTCAATAAACTTGTGCAAAAATTAAAACAGACACACAATTCACTGAAATAAAAATAAAATGACACAGACAGAATAAAATACTATGCACAGAACAGAGCATAAGAAACTGCACTGTAATAAACTGTAGCAATATATCAAATTAACAATTGCTAATCAACAAGTACTTCATAAAATTTTCTGCAAGGAAACTTTAGTGGCAACACAATATTTGCACAATAATTATTGCAAAATGAATCAATGTGCAATAATAAAAAAAATTATTACACACTCAAGGAAAGAAATATATCAAGGAATGCACACTTTAACTCTTAACTGCACTTAAACAACACTTAACAAGCAAAAGAACAATTTACTTTAAAAGGAAAAACTTAAAAATTGCACTAAGAGTGAATTTGTTCAATAAAACATAAAAATAATAGGTGCTAAAACATATAACAAAAGTTTGAACACTTACAGTGATGCAGAACAGAACACATCAACATAAACACAGTACTAGAATTTTCTTGCAATGAAACTTGATGTATGAAAAATTTTGTAAAAATGATTTCTTGCTTGCACAAAATAATGGCACTATTGTCTGTGGAAATAAGACAAATTAGACACTGGCTAAATGAAAGAATATGAACACAAGAATGTTCAACACACAGGGAACAAAATAAAAATACACAATTGCTGGGAAGAAAAAAAATAACAGACAACACTGAGTTGTGATGCAGAATATGAGGTGAAAAATTACTGAAATACTTCACTGAAATACTGAGAACACAAGGTGATTCTGAAGTGTAAACACAAGTTCTATACTGCTCATATGTTGCACACACAACAAAGGAAAACACTAAGGTACTTACTTCAAGTGTATAAAACGATACACAACACAACAGACATGAAATAATAGCACAAAAATTAACACTGAATTAAGGAGATTAAAAGAAATTAATGCAATCAGTACATGATAAACACTGAGTCTGATCAAGAGTCACTGAATGTCACTAAGAGAAAAATTCACTGGGAACACAAAAGAAATGTCTCAACACTCGCAAATGTCTCTAAAAAAAATATTATCGCTGTAACAACTTGAAGAATGAGATTGATGGATTGTTTATATGGTCTTGCTGCTGTCCTCTGCACAGGTGATCGTAGAATAGCGCTTACATCGGCGATAGACACACACAGGAGGCTTTATAAAGGTGGCGCGAACACACTCTAGCTCTTGACCCCCTATGTGGCCCTTAAAATATGGTGCTACGACCCTTAGCAGTGCACCAAAACACTGATGAAGTTAGGTGAGTGGGTAATGGCTGAGCGAGGCGTCTGAGACCGGCAATGGTGCGACACACGTGATCGTGAGTGGCTGGGCATATAAGTTGAACGTCGTAAGCCTCACTGAGAACACCCACACTGCCGCGAAGATAATTCTAAGCCGGCTGGCTTAAAATAAACCCACGAAATACTACAACACCACAAGGATGAAAAAGAGCACTCAGAATGACTTGGAGCTTGAATCACAAGCGATGAAGACTACTCACGTGGCTTGCTTGAGTACTGGGGTAAGACACCTGGGTTAGTTACTAGCTGGCTTATCTTAACCCTTCACACAGAATGGCTTGATAACTTCACACGATGAGCACAGCAGGGGTGGAAGCTGGCTTGGCAGGCAAAGGAATTGGATGGAGTAGACTAGGCTCGACTGGAAACTGGCTTATTTTGCAAACTCGGGTCAACCCCTCGGGAGTGATGCAAATAAGCAGATAAACACTAATACAAAGAGACTGACCAGTGAATAATGTAGAAGCTGGTAGGAGCTTGGGCGAGTAGCTGACTTGAGGTAGCTGGCTGGGGTGAACCTCGGTAGGCCTACTGGTGACACGAAATGGCCGTCTTGCTGGTCGAAATTTTATCTCCAGAAATTGCTGTAATCGTCAGAATTACAGGCCCTCCGATGCCACCATTTATCGCAAGGGTTCTTAAATGGAGATATCGTAGGTTGAAGGTAGACACACTTGTTGGATGGTAACTATATATTGTCAGTCTGAGATGGTGAGGGATGGAGCCCAGCTGCCTTGCCTGTCTGCTGAATGGTCTGCCGCCGAGTGAGCACGGGGCAGAGGTATGAGCCTACACATGTGCATCCCGTGACATCACACAAAGCAACAGGCCTACAAGGGATCTCGTATCTAAAGCACATGGATGATACTAATATGCTATGCTATATAATACAGGGAATACAGGGATCAGCAACTATGCTGACATACCTACTTGACACAGTACATACCTACTTGACACAGTACATCCCCGCTTGACACAGTACATACCTGCTTGACACAGTACATCCCTGCTTGACACAGTACATCCCTGCTTGACACAGTACATACCTGCTTGACACAGTACATATCTGCTTGACACAGTGCATCCCTGCTTGACACAGTACATATCTGCTTGACACAGTACATACCTGCTTGACACAGTACATACCTGCTTGACACAGTACATCCCTGCTTGACACAGTACATACCTGCTTGACACAGTACATACCTGCTTGGCACAGTACATACCTGCTTGACACAGTACATACCTGCTTGACATAGTACATACCTGCTTGACACAGTACATACCTGCTTGACACAGTACATACATGCTTGACACAGTACATACCTGCTTGACACAGTACATACCTGCTTGACACAGTACATACTTGCTTGACACAGTACATCCCTGCTTGACACACTACATACCTGCTTGACACAGTACATACCTGCTTGACACAGTACATCCCTGCTTGACACAGTACATATCTGCTTGACACAGTGCATCCCTGCTTGACACAGTACATATCTGCTTGACACAGTACATACCTGCTTGACACAGTACATACCTGCTTGACACAGTACATCCCTGCTTGACACAGTACATACCTGCTTGACACAGTACATACCTGCTTGGCACAGTACATACCTGCTTGACACAGTACATACCTGCTTGACACAGTACATACCTGCTTGACACAGAACATACCTACTTGACGCAGTACATACCTACTTGACACAGTACATCCCTGCTTGACACAGTACATACCTGCTTGACACAGTACATACCTGTTGACACAGTACATACCTGCTTGACACAGTACATACCTGCTTGACACAGTACATACTTGCTTGACACAGTACATCCCTGCTTGACACAGTACATATCTGCTTGACACAGTACATACCTGCTTGACACAGTACATACCTGCTTGACACAGTACATCCCTGCTTGACACAGTACATACCTGCTTGACACAGTACATACCTGCTTGACACAGTACATACCTGCTTGACACAGTACATACCTGCTTGACACAGTACATACCTGCTTGACACAGCACATACCTACTTGTCACAGTACATACCTACTTGACACTGTACATCCCTGCTTGACACAGTACATACCTGCTTGACACAGTACATACCTGCTTGACACAGTACATACCTGCTTGACACAGTACATACCTGCTTGACACAGTACATACCTGCTTGACACAGTACATACCTGCTTGACACAGTACATACCTGCTTGACACAGCACATACCTACTTGTCACAGTACATACCTACTTGACACAGTACATCCCTGCTTGACACAGTACATCCCTGCTTGACACAGTACATACCTGCTTGACACAGTACATACCTGCTTGACACAGTACATACCTGCTTGACACAGTACATACCTGCTTGACACAGTACATACCTGCTTGACACAGTACATACCTGCTTGACACAGTACATACCTGCTTGACACAGTACATACCTGCTTGACACAGTACATACCTGCTTGACACAGTACATACCTGCTTGACACTGTACAAACCTGCTTGACACAGTACATACCTGCTTGACACAGTACATACCTGCTTGGCACAGTACATACCTGCTTGACACAGTACATACCTGCTTGACACAGTACATACCTGCTTGACACAGTACATACCTGCTTGACACAGTACATACCTGCTTGACACAGTACATACCTGCTTGACACAGTACATACCTGCTTGACACAGTACATTCCTGCTTGACACAGTACATACCTGCTTGACACAGTACATACCTGCTTGACACAGTACATACCTGCTTGACACAGTACATACCTGCTTGACACAGTACATACCTGCTTGACACAGTACATACCTGCTTGACACAGTACATACCTGCTTGACACAGTACATACCTGCTTGACACAGTACATACCTGCTTGACACAGTACATACCTGCTTGACACAGTACATACCTGCTTGACACAGTACATACCTGCTTGACACAGTACATACCTGCTTGACACAGTACATACCTGCTTGACACAGTACATACCTGCTTGACCTAAGTGTCTCACTGACATAGGAACAAAACAAACTTCTATTAGTTGAAACAAGCAGTTTTTTTATCAAGCTGTAACTTAATAAAAGGAAAAGTTTTCCCAAACAAAAAGTTGTTTTGCGCACTTATCATTGTTCACAAACTTATTTTTCTTACGTTCTCCAATGGTACTCAAGGTGTGCCAAATCATTGTCTACCTTATGTAATGAAGCCTAACCTGTGCCACATAATAGTCTACCTACTGCAAAGGAACTCAAGCTGTGTCAAATCATTGTCTACTCACTACAATGGAACTCAAGCTGTGCCAGATAATTGCCTTCGCACTTCAACGGAACTCAAACTGCGCCAGATCATGGTATCCCCACTGCAACGAAACTCAAGCCGTAGCGCATCATTGTCTATCTATAAATAGGAAGCTCAAGCTGTGAAAGGTCATCGTCTACTAACTGCAATAGAATTCAATCTATGCCAGATTATGGTGTCTCCTCTGAGACGGAACTCAAGCCTTGCCGTATCATTGTCTACCTACTGCAATGGAACTCAAGCTGTTCCTAATCATTGTCTACTATCTGCAAGATAATTCAATCAATGCCAGATAATTGTCTACCAACTGCAACAGAACTCAAGCTGTGCAACATCATTGTCTACCCACTGCAACGGAACTCAAGTGGTGCCAAATCATTGTCTACTTACTGCAACAGAACTAAATCTGTTCGAGATCATTGTCTAAAACCATACCCCCGGCCGGGATTGAACCCGCGGTCATAGAGTCTCAAAACTCCAGCCCGTCGCGTTAGCCACTAGACCAGCTAGCCACAATAAGATTCATCCAACTAGGTATATTTCTACACCATAGGAAGGTTAGCACAGGCACCTCTGTGACCACAAATGCAAGTTTTTACAGACGAATCTCCAGCTAGCGTGGCCGTGACGAACTCTAGCTCAAGTCCCTTCACTGCCGTCAACATGACTTAAGAAATCGTAATGACACGATTGCAAATAAACCATACCCCCGGCCGGGATTGAACCCGCGGTCATAGAGTCTCAAAACTCCAGTCCGTCGCGTTAGTCATGTTGACGGCAGTGAAGGGACTTGAGCTAGAGTTCGTCACGGCCACGCTAGCTGGAGATTCGTCTGTAAAAACTTGCATTTGTGGTCACAGAGGTGCCTGTGCTAACCTTCCTATGGTGTAGAAATATACCTAGTTGGATGACTCTTATTGTGGCTAGCTGGTCTAGTGGCTAACGCGACGGGCTGGAGTTTTGAGACTCTATGACCGCGGGTTCAATCCCGGCCGGGGGTATGGTTTATTTGCAATCGTGTCATTACGATTTCTTAAATCATTGTCTACCTAGTGCAAGGGAAGTCAAGCTGAGCCAGATCATGGTCTACCCAGTGCAATGGTGCTCAAGATGTGCAACATCATCGTCTACTCACAGCAACGGAATTCAAGCTGTGCCGGATCATTGTCCACTAACTACAATGAAACTCAAGCTGTGGTAGATCATAGTGTACCCACAGCAATGGAGCTCAAGCTGTGCCAGATCATTGTCTGGCTGCTGCCATAGTCCTAAAGCTGTGCCAGATCATAGCCTTCCCACAGCAACGGACTCCAGCAGTGGCACATCATTGTCTACCCATAGCAAGGGAACTCAGAGTGTGAAAGATCATTGTCTACTAACTGCAACGGAACTCAATCTATGTCAGATCATTGTGTACAGTCTGCAACAGAACTCATGCTCTGGCACATCATTGTCTACCTACTGCAACGGAACTCAAGCAGGTACAGATCATTGTCTACCCTAGGTAATGAAGCTGAACCTGTGCCACATCAAAGTCTACCTACTGTGTCGGAACTCAAGCTGCCACATAATATTCTACCTATTGCAAAGGAACTCAAGCTGTGTCACATCATTGTCTACCTACTGCAACGGAACACAAGCTGTGCCAGACCATTGCCTACTAACTGCAAGAGAACTCAATCTGTGCTAGATCATAGTCTGACCACTGCAACGGAACTCAATCTATGCCAGATCATTGTCTACTCACTGCAATGGAACTCAAGCTTTGCCACATCATTGTTTGTCTACTACAACGGAACTCAAGCTGTTCCAGAACATTGTCTGCCTACTGCAATGGAACTCAGTCTGTGCCAGATCATTGTCTTCTAAATGCAAGAGAACTCAATCTATGCCAGACCATGCTCTACACACTGTAATGGAACACAAGCTTTGTCACATCCTTGTCTACCTACTGCAACGGAACTCAAGCTGTGCCAGATCATTGTCTACTAACTGCAAGAGAACTCAATCTGTGCCGATCTCAGTCTACTCACTGCAACGGAACTCAGTCTATGCCGGATCATGGTCTACCCACTGCAACAGAACTCACGCTGTGCCACATCATTGTCTCCCTTCTGCAACGAAACTCAAGCTGTGCCAGATCATTGTCTACTAACTGCAAGAGAACTCAGTCTATGCCACATCATTGTCTACCAACTAGGCTGTCGATAGAGTTCCACACAAAAGGCTATTGAGGAAACTTAAGGCACACGGAATAGGAGGAGAAATTTTTCCCTGGGTAGAGGCATGGCTGACAAATATACAGCAGAGAGTTTGCATAAATGGGGAGAAATCAGAATGGGGGCACGTCACAAGCGGTGTTCCTCAGGGGTCAGTGTTGGGCCCGTTGTTGTTCACAATTTATAAACGACATAGATAAGGGAATAAATAGCGACATAAGCAAATTTGCTGATGACACCAAAATAGGCCGTCCAATTCATTCTAATGAGGACACTAGAGCACTCCAGGATGATTTGAACAGACATATGCAATGGATGGAGAAGTGGCAGATGCAGTTTAATATTGACAAATGCAAAGTTCTAAATGTTGGACAGGTAAAAATCCATGCCACATATAAACTAAATAATGTAGCTCTAAATACTACTGTTTGCGAAAAGGATTTAGGAGTTCTGGTTAGCAGTAATTTAAAACCAAGACAACAGTGCATTAGTGTTCGTAATAAAGCTAACAAGAAGATTCGTAGTAGTCCTCCTGTTTTGAGTCCTCAGGTCAAGAAGGGAAACTGGTCAGTGGCTGGACAGCAGGGAACGAAGTTGACGATCAAGAGGACGAATGGAAAGGTAGAAACGATGAAGAAGAAAGAGACTGCCGTGGAAACTGTTGTGGAAACATCTAATACATTCTCAGTGCTACCCGACGAATGTGAGTCAACTACTGGGAACGATACGACGAACGACATTAAGGAAGGTAAGAATATTGTTGTTGTTGGGGATAGCCAAGTTATGGATAGGGCGTTCTGCTTGAAGGACAGGAGTAGGAGACAGAGGGTTTGCTTTCCTGGGGCTGGGATGGAGGATATTGTTAGCCGTCTGGATGACATCATGAGAGGTAATGGGAGCAATCCTATTATCTGTCTCAGTGCTGGAGGCAACGATGTTGGCAGACGTATGAGTGAAGACCTGATTAGCAGGTATAGGTCAGCAATAGAAATAATTAGGAGTAAGGGTGGGAACCCTGTCATATGTGGTGTTTTGCCAAGGAGGGAGTTGGAAATGAATGGTTGTCCAGGGCAATTGGTGTCAATTGCTGGCTGGACAAATACAGTAAGGAAAATGCAGTAACATTCATTGACAACTGGGACCTCTTCTATGGCAGAAATGACATGTATGCCAGGGATGGGGTTCACTTATATAGGTCTGGGGTGGTAGCATTGGCAACTGCAGTGGAGGGAGCAGTTAGGACTTTAAACTAGGAATAGTTAGTGGTATGGGTTTTGGCAGGAAAACAGTGAAGTCCCAGAGTAGTAATATTACGAGTTCTAGGGGAACCAGTAATAAGCAGAACGAGGTAGATACTGAAAAGCCAGTGACTTTGGGTGATAAGGACAGTAATAGGATTAGTAGAAAAACAGAAATGAGCAGGAAGGGTAAAGAGACAGGAGAGTCTTTCAATGTTTATTATGCTAATTGCCGTAGTGCTAGGAATAAGATGGACGAGTTGAGATTAGTCGCTAGTGCAGGTAACATTGATGTATTTGCCTGAACTTAAACGTGGTTTAATTCAAAAAGTCGGGACATGCCTGCGGAATTTCATATTCAGGGTTTTAAATTGTTCCAAGTAGATAGAAGTATCGGGAAGGGGGGTAGGGTGGCATTGTATGTCCGAGATCGCTTGAACTGCTGCATAAAAACGGGTATTAAGTCTGAAGTAACACATACAGAGTTTGTTTGGATAGAATTTTCAGAGGGGCATGAAAAACTGATTTTAGGAGTGATATACCGTCCCCCAAACTTAGATAGGGACCAAGGGAGACTACTATGGGAGGAAATTGTTAAGGCCACAAGGCACGATAATGTAGTAATTCTAGGAGACTTTAACTTTAGTCATATTGATTGGAATTTCTTGACTGGGAATTTAGAATCATACGACTTCTTAGAAGTAGTTCAGGATTGTTTTTTGAAGCAGTTTGTGACAGAACCTACAAGGGGAAATAACCTGCTTGACTTAGTTATGGCAAAGAATGAATCCCTTGTTAATAATTTAGAAATTTCAGAGGAACTGGGTGCTAGCGACCACAAATCAATTACATTTAGCATTGAATGGAAGTACGATAGTAGCGATAACTCAGTAACAGTCCCAGATTTTCGCTTAGCAGATTACGATGGGCTTAGAGAACACTTATCATCTGTTGACTGGGGTAACGAAGAGAGCTATCAATATGACAGTTTTCTGAACACTATACATGCTACTCAAAGAACGTTTATCCCATATAAAGAAATTAGATCAAATAGAAATGACCCAAAATGGATGAATAATAGGCTCAAATATCTACTAGAGCATAAGAAAGGAATTTATAGGCGTATCAAAAGAGGTGAGGGTCATCTTATGAATCAGTATATTGACATTAAGAGGGACATTAAAAAGGGGATAAGAAAAGCTAAAAGGGACTATGAAATTAAAGTTGCTAGGGATTCTAAAACTAACCCAAAAAGTTTTTTCCAGGTCTATAGAACAAAAGTTAGAGATAAGATAGGTCCCCTTAAAAATAATTATGGGCACCTTACTGACAAAGAGAATGAAATGTGCTCGATTTTAAATAATTATTTTCTCTCAGTTTTTACACAGGAAGACACTAACAATATTCCAGTAATTAATTTTTATAGTGGGCTAGAAGAAGATAAATTATGTAACATCACAGTCACTAGTGAAATGGTTGTGAAGCAGATAGACAGACTGAAACAAAATAAGTCGCCGGGTCCTGATGAGTTTTTTTCAAGGGTTCTTAAGGAATGCAAAATGGAACTCTGTGAACCATTAACTAATATTTTTAATTTATCTCTTCAAACAGGTGTAGTGTCTGATATGTGGAAGAAGGCTAATGTAATTCCTATTTTTAAAACAGGGGACAAGTCGTTACCGTCAAATTACCGCCTAATAAGCCTGACCTCAACTGTAGGCAAATTACTAGAGTCAATTATAGCTGAGATTATGAGAAGCCATCTCGATAAGCATAGCTTGATTAAGGATACTCAGCAAGGATTCACAAGAGGCCGGTCTTGTCTAACTAATTTATTAACTTTCTTCAGTAAAGCTTTTGAGGCTGTTGACCACGATAAAGAATTTGATATTATTTACTTAGATTTTAGTAAGGCTTTTGGATATAAATGGTATAAAATACCGACACAATGGAAATATAAACACAGTGGTGACCTGTACTTAACTCTGTGAAGAAGTGTCTTGTGTGCTCCCGTGGACAGAACCAAGATGCCCTCCATCGAGCAACTTTACCAGCAACTTAAGGAAGAATTGAGGGCAGCGAAACTGGAGATACGGCGATTGACCGAGGAAAACAAGAGGATTCGTAGTAGTCCTCCTGTTTCGAGTCCTCAGGTCAAGAAGGGATCGTGGTCAGTGGCTGGACAGCAGGGGACGACGAAGTTGACGATCAAGAAGACGAATGGAAAGCCAGAAACGATGAAGAAGAAAGAGACTGCTGTGGAAACTCCTGTGGAAACCTCCAACGCATTCTCGGTGCTACCCGACGAATGTGAGTCGACTACTGGGATCGTCACGACGAACGACAACAAGGAAGGTAAGAATATTGTTGTTGTTGGGGATAGCCAGGTTAGATACATGGATAGGGCATTCTGCTTGAAGGACAGGAGTAGGAGACAGAGGGTATGCTTTCCTGGGGCTGGGATGGAGGACATTGTTAGCCGGCTTGACAACATCATGAACGGTAATGGGATCAATCCTATTATTTGCCTCAGTGCTGGAGGCAATGATGTAGGCAAGCGTAGAAGTGAGGATTTAGTTAGAAAGTTCAGGACAGCTATAGACATAATTAGGAAGAAGGGGGGGGCGCCCTGTTATATGTGGCATTTTGCCAAGAAGAGGTGTTGGTAATGAATGGTTGTCCAGAGCAATTGGTATTAATTGTTGGCTGGATAAACACTGTAAGGATAATGCAGTACCATTCATTGACAACTGGGACAACTTCTATGGCCGAAATGACATGTATGCCAGGGATGGGGTTCACTTATCCAGGGCAGGTGTGGGTTTTCTTGCTAACTCAGTTGAGGGGGTTGTTAGGACTTTAAACTAGGATTAGTTAGAGGTATGGGTTTAGAAATGATAAATAATGAGTATGGATATATTGACTTATGCTCTGATATTAAGAATCTTAATAGTAACTGTCATGGAGTAACTCTGGGTAATGATAATTTCAGAAATTGTGTAAAAACAAAGATGAATAGGAAAAATGTGCAGAAGAAAAAACATATGATGGTATTTTATGCTAACAGTCGAAGTGCAAGAAATAAAATTAATGAACTACGTTTGGTAGCATGTGCTGGGAACTTTGATATCATTGCATTAACTGAAACGTGGTATGATTTAAAGAGTCGGGATATGACTGCTGAGTGTAATATTCAGGGATTTAAGTTGTTCAATGTGGATAGATCTAATGGGAAGGGGGGAGGAGTTGCATTGTATGTTCGAGAAAATATTAATTGTTGCATAAAAACAGGTATAAAAATAGATGGAGCAGTAACAGAGTCTGTTTGGGTAGAGTTCGTGGAGGGTCAAGAAAAACTAATTCTAGGTGTAATATACCGACCTCCAGGCTTGGATCACGATAGAGGGAGACTTCTTTGGGACGAAATTGTTAGGGCTTCTGGACACAGTAACATAGTCATAGTAGGGGACTTTAACTTTAGTCAAATTGACTGGAATTCTTTGACAGGTAATCTAGAGTCCAGTGACTTTATGGAAACAGTTCAGGACTGTTTTCTGAAACAGAGCGTAACTGAGCCTACCAGGGGTAATAATTTGCTAGACCTAGTCTTGTCAAATAAGGAAACACTCGTGAATAATCTGGAGATCACTGAAGAGCTTGGCGCAAGTGATCACAAATCCATCACTTTTAGCATTAACTGGGAATGCAAGAATAATGATAATACAGTAAAAATCCCTGATTTTCGTTCTGCTGATTATAATGGACTTAGGGAACACCTGTCTAATCTTGATTGGAGTTATCTAGCTAATGATTTTATTAACGATGATCATACTTATGATTATGAAGGGATCTGCTTTTATGATTGTTTTCTTAATAATGTACACCGTGCCCAGAGTATATACATTCCCCAGAGAGAAATTAGGTCTAATAATAACGATCCCAAATGGGTTAACAGGAGGCTAAAGCATCTATTAGGGGAGAAAAGGGGAATTTATAGGCGCATCAGAAGAGGAGAGGTTAACCTTACTGACCAATATGTTCAGCTTAAAAGAGAAGTAAAAAAGGCGATTAGAAAGGCTAAACGTGACTATGAAATTAGAGTTGCTAATGAATCAAAGACTAATCCAAAGGGATTCTTTCAAGTGTATAGGACGAAGGTGAAGGAAAAAGTAGGACCTCTGAAAATTGGGAATGGACAGCTGACGGATAACGAACTGGAAATGTGCTCCTTATTTAATGACTATTTTTTGTCAGTTTTTACACAGGAAGATGTAAATGAGATTCCAGTAATCAACGATTACTTAGTTCCTGATGAATTTAAGTTAACTAATATTACTGTCACGAGGGACATGGTTATTAAACAGATAGACAAACTGAAGCAAAATAAGTCCCCGGGACCCGATGAGCTGTTTTCCAGGGTACTTAAGGAATGCAAGATGGAGCTTAGTCAGCCATTAACGAGTGTATTCAATGCATCCATCCTTACCAGTGTTGTGCCAGAGTTGTGGAAGATGGCTAATGTGGTTCCTATATTCAAATCAGGGGATAAGTCCACTCCTTCAAATTACCGTCCAATAAGCCTGACATCTATAGTGGGCAAGTTATTAGAATCAATTATAGCTGACATTATCAGAAGTCACCTTGAAGAACATAACTTGATAAATGAATCTCAGCATGGATTCACGAGAGGTCGTTCCTGCCTGACAAACTTACTGACGTTCTTCAATAGAACATTTGAGGCAGTTGACAGCGATAAGGAATATGATATTGTTTATTTGGATTTTAGTAAAGCTTTCGATAGAGTACCTCACAAGAGACTCTTAAGAAAAGTGGCAGCTCATGGTATAGGAGGTAAAGTTCTAGCATGGATTGAGGCATGGCTAACCAATAGAAAGCAGAGAGTTACCATTAATGGAGTGAAATCTGAATGGGGATTAGTCACTAGTGGCGTTCCACAAGGATCAGTTTTAGGCCCTCTCTTGTTCATAATTTACATTAATGACCTTGATGAAGGGATTACGAGTGACATGAGTAAATTTGCTGATGATACAAAGATAGGCCGTATAATTCACTCTGAGGAGGATATCAATGAACTCCAGGACGATTTGGACAAATTAATGTCTTGGTCTGAAAAATGGCAGATGAAGTTCAATGTGGATAAGTGTAAGGTACTTGCCCTTGGTAATGAAAATAACCCTCGAAGCTATAATCTAGGTGAAGTAGAGCTTGATCATACAGAATGTGAAAAAGACTTGGGAGTCATGGTAAGCAGAAATCTAAAGCCAAGACAGCAGTGCCTTAGTGTGCGCAACAAGGCCAACAGATTACTTGGATTTATCTCAAGAAGTATAAGTAACAGAAGTCCAAAAGTTATTTTGCAGCTCTATACATCACTAGTGAGGCCTCATTTAGATTATGCTGCTCAGTTTTGGTCTCCTTACTACAGGATGGATATAGACTCATTAGAGAGCATACAGAGAAGAATGACTAAAATGATTTACTGTGTAAGGAACCTCCCGTATGAAGATAGACTTAAAGCCTTAAATCTCCACTCTCTGGAGAGGCGTAGAACGAGAGGAGATATCATTGAAGTGTATAAGTGGATGACAGGCATAAACAAGGGAGATATTAATAAAGTACTGAGGGTGTCGAACCAGGTAAGAACCAGAAATAATGGATATAAGTTGGATAAATTTAGATTTAGAAAGGACATAGGTAAGTACTGGTTTTCTAACAGAGTTGTAGATGCGTGGAACAGTCTTCCTAGTGGGGTGATAGAGGCTAGGACCTTGTGTAGCTTTAAGAAGAGACTGGACAAATATATGAGTGGGAGGGGCTGGGTTTGATTGGTGTCATTGGGTACGGGAGTTATTTCTTGGGTGGCTTTAGGTAGAGATCGTTTTGATAAGGACCTGCCTCGTATGGGCCAGTAGGCCTTCTGCAGTGTTCCTACATTCTTATGTTCTTATGTTCTTATGCAGTATAATGTGATCCTTTATTGACTACGTTTCGCCCACAAAGAACACCTTCGCCTTGGTAGTTAGTTTGTGACTTGAAAAAGCCCACTGTGTGGGCGAAAAGTCCAAAGACATATGAAGTAAGGCTGATAGAGTTGGCCATGTTGGGGGAAAAGTGGTGGATCAGTCATGCTCACTGACAGAAGCAGAGGGTCCATAAATGTACTAGGCAGGGATCAGTCCTTTAAGAACATAAGAAAGGAGGAACACTGCAGCAGGCCTGTTGGCCCATACTAGGCAGGTCCTTTACAATTTATCCCACTAACAAACATTTGACCAACCCAATTTTCAATGCCACCCAAGAAACAAGCTCCGATGTGCAAGTCCCTCTCAAATCCAACCCCTCCCACTCATGTACTTATCCAACCTAAATTTGAAACTACCCAAAGTCCTAGCCTCAATAACCCAACTAGGTAGACTGTTCCACTCATCAACTACCCTATTTCCAAACCAATACTTTCCTATGTCCTTTCTAAATCTAAACTTATCTAATTTAAATCCATTACTGCGGGTTCTCTCTTGGAGAGATATCCTCAAGACCTTGTTAATATCCCCTTTATTAATACCTATCTTCCACTTATACACTTCGATCAGGTCTCCCCTCATTCTTCGTCTAACAAGTGAATGTAACTTAAGAGTCTTCAATCTTTCTTCATAAGGAAGATTTCTAATGCTATGTATTAATTTAGTCATCCTACGCTGAATGTTTTCTAACGAATTTATGTCCATTCTGTAATATGGAGACCAGAATTGAGCTGCATAATCTAGGTGAGGCCTTACTAATGATGTATAAAGCTGCAGTATGACCTCTGGACTTCTGTTGCTTACACTTCTTGATATAAATCCCAGTAATCTATTTGCCTTATTACGTACGCTTAGGCATTGCTGTCTTGGTTTAAGGTTGCTGCTTACCATAACCCCCAAGTCCTTTTCGCAATCTGTATGGCTAAGTTCTACATTATTTAACTTATAAGTGCTAGGGTTATGGACACTCCCGAGCTTCAGAACCTTGCATTTATCTACATTGAACTGCATCTGCCACTTTTCTGACCAAGAGTAGAGTTTGTCTAAATCCTCCTGAAGTTCCCTAACATCTACGTTTGAATCAATTATCCTACCTATCTTCGTGTCATCGGCGAATTTGCTCATATCACTAGTAATTCCTTCATCAAGATCATTGATATATATTATAAACAACAACGGGCCCAAGACTGATCCCTGTGGAACGCCACTTGTTACTGATCCCCACTCGGATTTAACCCCATTTATGGACACTCTCTGCTTCCTGTCTGTGAGCCATGATTCGATCCACGAGAGCACCCTTCCCCCAATGCCATGAGCTGCCACTTTCTTTAACAGTCTATGGTGCGGAACTCTATCAAAAGCCTTACTAAAATCTAAGTAAATAATATCAAATTCTTTATTGTGGTCAACAGCCTCAAAAGCTTTACTGAAGAAAGTTAATAAATTAGTTAGACAAGACCGGCCTCTTGTGAATCCATGCTGAGTATCCTTAATCAAGCTATGCTTATCGAGATGGCTTCTTATAATCTCAGCTATAATTGACTCTAGTAATTTGCCTACAATTGAGGTCAGGCTTATTGGGCGGTAATTTGACGGTAACGACTTGTCCCCTGTTTTAAAAATAGGAATTACATTAGCCATCTTCCACATATCAGACACTACACCTGTTTGAAGAGATAAATTAAAAATATTAGTTAATGGTTCACAGACTTCCATTTTGCATTCCTTAAGAACCCTTGAAAAAACCTCATCAGGACCCGGTGACTTATTTTGCTTCAGTCGGTCTATCTGCTTCACAACCATTTCACTAGTGACTGTGATGTTACATAATTTATCTTCTTCTGATCCACTATAAAAATTAATTACCGGAATATTATTAGTGTCTTCCTGTGTAAAAACCGAGAGAAAATAATTATTTAAAATCGAGCACATTTCATTCTCTTTGTCAGTAAGATGCCCATAGTTATTTTTAAGGGGACCTATCTTATCTCTGACTTTTGTTCTATAGACCTGGAAAAAACTTTTTGGGTTAGTTTTAGAATCCCTAGCAACTTTAATTTCATAGTCCCTTTTAGCTTTTCTTATCCCCTTTTTAATGTCCCTCTTAATGTCAATATACTGATTCATAAGATGACCCTCGCCTCTTTTGATACGCCTATAAATTCCTTTCTTATGCCCTAGTAGATATTTCAGCCTATTATTCATCCATTTTGGGTCATTTCTATTTGATCTAATTTCCTTATAAGGGATAAACGTTCTTTGAGCAGCATGTATTGTGTTCAGAAAACTGTCATATTGATAGCTCTCTTCGTTACCCCAGTCAACAGATGATAAGTGTTCTCTAAGCCCATCGTAATCTGCTAAGCGAAAATCTGGGACTGTTACTGAGTTATCCCTACTATCATACTTCCATTCAATTCTAAATGTAATTGATTTGTGGTCGCTAGCACCCAGTTCCTCTGAAACTTCTAAATTATTAACAAGGGATTCATTGTTTGCCAGAACTAAGTCAAGCAGGTTATTACCCCTTGTAGGTTCTGTCACAAACTGCTTCAAAAAACAATCCTGAACTACTTCTAAGAAATCGTATGATTCTAAATTCCCAGTCAAGAAATTCCAATCAATATGACTAAAGTTAAAGTCTCCTAGAATTACTACATTATCGTGCCTTGTGGCCCTAACAATTTCCTCCCATAGTAGTCTCCCCTGGTCCCTATCTAAATTTGGGGGACGGTATATCACACCTAAAATTAATTTTTCATGCCCCTCTGAAAATTCTATCCAAACAGACTCTGTATGTGTTACTTCAGACTTAATACCCGTTTTTATGCAACAGTTCAAGCGATCTCGGACATACAATGCCACCCCACCCCCCTTCCCGACACTTCTATCTACTTGGAACAATTTAAAACCCTGAATGTGACATTCTGCAGGCATGTCCCGACTTTTTGAATTAAACCACGTCTCAGTAATGGCAAATACATCTATGTTACCTGCACTAGCAACTAGTCTCAACTCGTCCATCTTATTCCTAGCACTGCGACTATTTGTGTAATAAATATTTAATGACCCTCCTCTCTCTTTACCCTTCCTGCTCCTTTCTGTTATTCCACTAAACCTATTACTGTCCTTGTCAATTAGTGCCACTGGCTTTCCAATATCCACCTCATTTTGCCTATTACTAGTTCTCCTAGTACTCATGTTACTACCCTGCGACTTCACAGTTTTCCCGCCAAAACCCATACCACTAACTATTCCTAGTTTAAAGACCTAACAGCTCCCTCCACTGCAGTTGCCAGTGCTCCCACCCCAGACCTAGATAAGTGAACCCCATCCCTGGCATACATGTCATTTCTGCCATAGAAGAGGTTCCAGTTGTCAATGAATGTTACCGCATTTTCCTTACAGTATTTGTCCAGCCAGCAATTGACACCAATTGCTCTGGACAACCATTCATTTCCAACTCCTCTCCTTGGCAAAATGCCACATATGACAGGTTTCCCACCCTTCCTCCTAATTATCTCTATTGCTGACCTATACCTGCTAATCAGGTCCTCACTCCTACGTCTGCCAACATCGTTGCCTCCAGCACTGAGACAGATAATAGGATTGCTCCCATTACCTCTCATGATGTCATCCAGACGGCTAACAATATCCTTCATCCCAGCCCCAGGAAAACACACTCTCTGCCTCCTACTCCTATCCTTCAAGCAGAATGCCCTATCCATGTACCTAATCTGGCTATCCCCAACAACAACAATGTTTTTACCTTCCTTGGCGTCGTCCGTCGTGATGCTCCGAGTAGTCGACTCACTACTTGTAGAATTCGTCAAGACGTTCTCGATGGTCTTCGTTGGGGTTTCTAGGGATGTCTTACTCACGTCTGCCAATGCTTCTTTGGTGCTCGTTGTGGCATTCCCAGTAGAACACTCACATTCGTCAGGTAGCACCGAGAATGAGTTGGAAGTTTCCACGGTAGTCTTCTGGTTTCTCGTTGTTTCTGCCTCTCCAACCGTTTTCTTGATCTTCAGCTTGGTTCCATGTTGCCCGGCCACTGACCAAGCTCCCCTCTTAACCTGGGGACTCACAACAGAAGGATTACTACGAATCCTCTTGTTCTCCTCCGTTAATCGCCGTATCTCCATCTTAGCAACTCTGAGCTCTTCTCTCAGCTGCTGGTAAAGTTGCTCAAGAGAGGGCATCCTGGTACGATCTTGATGAGGGAATTACTAGTGATATGAGCAAATTCGCCGATGACACAAAGATAGGTAGGATAATTGATTCAAACGTAGATGTTATGGAACTTCAGGAGGATTTAAACAAACTCTACTCTTGGTCAGAAAAGTGGCAGATGCAGTTCAATGTAGATAAATGCAAGGTTCTGAAGCTCGGGAGTGTCCATAACCCTAGCACTTATAAGTTAAATGATGTAGAACTTAGCCATACAGATTGCGAAAAGGACTTGGGGGTTATGGTAAGCAGCCACCTTAAACCAAGACAACAATGCCTAAGCGTACGTAATAAGGCAAATAGATTACTGGGATTTATATCAAGAAGTGTAAGCAACAGAAGTCCAGAGGTCATACTGCAGCT
This sequence comes from Cherax quadricarinatus, assembly GCF_038502225.1. Classification (NCBI taxonomy): domain Eukaryota; kingdom Metazoa; phylum Arthropoda; class Malacostraca; order Decapoda; family Parastacidae; genus Cherax; species Cherax quadricarinatus. Next base: position 44,564 of record NW_027195218.1, on the reverse strand, counting down.
TTATACATCATTAGTAAGGCCTCACCTAGATTATGCAGCTCAATTCTGGTCTCCATATTACAGAATGGACATAAATTCGTTAGAAAACATTCAGCGTAGGATGACTAAATTAGTACATAGCATTAGAAATCTTCCTTATGAAGAAAGATTGAAGACTCTTAAGTTACATTCACTTGTTAGACGAAGAATGAGGGGAGACCTGATCGAAGTGTATAAGTGGAAGATAGGTATTAATAAAGGGGATATTAACAAGGTCTTGAGGATATCTCTCCAAGAGAGAACCCGCAGTAATGGATTTAAATTAGATAAGTTTAGATTTAGAAAGGACATAGGAAAGTATTGGTTTGGAAATAGGGTAGTTGATGAGTGGAACAGTCTACCTAGTTGGGTTATTGAGGCTAGGACTTTGGGTAGTTTCAAATTTAGGTTGGATAAGTACATGAGTGGGAGGGGTTGGATTTGAGTGGGACTTGCACATCGGAGCTTGTTTCTTTGGTGGCATTGAAAATTTGGTTGGTCAAATGTTTGTTAGTGGGATGAATTGTAAAGGACCTGCCTAGTATGGGCCAACAGGCCTGCTGCAGTGTTCCTCCTTTCTTATTTTCTTATGTTCTTATGTAGAGCTTAGCCATACAGATTGCGAAAAGGACTTGGGGGTTATGATGAGCAGCAACCTTAAACCAAGACAGCAATGCCTAAGCGTACGTAATAAGGCAAATAGATTACTGGGATTTATATCAAGAAGTGTCCCTATTGCAACGGAACTCAAGCTGTGCCATATCACTGTCTACCCACTGCAATGGAACTCAAGATGTGCAAGATCATTGTCTACCCATGACAACGGAACTCAAGCTGTTCCAGATCATTGTCCACTCTCTGCAACTTAGCTCAAGCAATTCCAGATCACTGCCTACCCAAGGCAATGGAACTCAAGCTCTTCCAGGTAATTGTCCACTCTCTGTAACTTAGCTCAAGCTGTTCTAGATGATTGTCTACCCACTTCAACGGAACTCAAGCTGTGCCACATCATTGTCTACCCACTGCAACGGAACTCTAGCTGTGCCAGATCAATGTTTACCAACTGCAATGGAATTCAAGCTATGCAAGATCATTTTCTACCCATAACAACGGAACTCAAGCTGTTCCAGATCATTGTCCACCCTCTGCTACTTAGCTCAAGATGTTCCAGATCATTGTCTACCTTCTGCAATGGAACTAAAGCTGTGTCACATCATTGTCGACCCACTGTAACGAAGCGGTAGCTGTGCCAGATCAATGTTTACCAACTGCAATTGAACTTCAGCTGTGGAAGATCACTTTCTTCCCCTGACAACGGAACTCAGCCTGTTGCAGATCATTGTCTACTCTCTGCAACTTAGCTCAAGCTGCTACAGATCATTGTCTACCTACATTAACTGTGCTCAAGTTTTCCCAGATCATTGTCTACCTATTGCAATGCAACTTAAGCTGAGCAAGATAATTGTCTACCCAGTGCAACTGAGGTAAAGCTGTGCCTGATCGTTGTCTACCCACTACAATGGAACTTAAACTGTGCCAGATGATTGTCTACCCAGTGGAACGGAACTTAAGCTATGCTAGATCTTTGTTTACCTACTGCAAAAGAGCTCAAGTTATGTCAGTTCATTCTCTACCCACTGAGACGGAGCTCAAGCTGTGCCAGATCATTGTTTATCTACTGCAATAGAGCTCAAGGTGTGCTAGATCACTGTCTACCTATTGAAACGGAACTCAAGCTGTTACAGATCCTTGTGTACCTATTGTAACGGAACTCACTCTGTGCCAGAGCATTGTCTACCCATTGCAATGGAACTTAAGCTGCTTGAGATCATTATCTACTCAGTGCAACGGAAGACAAACTGTGAGAGATCATTGTCTACCTGCTGCAACGGTACTCAAGCTGTGCAAGATTATTGTCTACCTTCTGCAACGGATCTCAATCTGTGCCAGATCAATGTATATCCACTGCATCGGATATCACGCAGAGCCAGATCGTTGTCAACCCTCTCCAACGGAACTCAAGCAGTGCCACATGATTGTCCACCGACTGCAACGAAACTCAAGCTGTGCCAGATCATTGTCTACCCAATGCAACGGAACTCAATCTGTGCCTCATTATTGTCAATCATTGTACACCCACTGCATCGGATCTTGCTCTGTGCCAGATCGTTGTCTACCCTCTGCAACGGAACTCAAGGTGTGCAAGGTCATTGCCTACCTACTGAAACGGAGCTCAAGCTGTGCCAGTTCATTCTCTTCCTAGTGCAACGGAACTCAAACTGTGCCGCATCATTGTCTACCTAATGCATCGGAGATCAAGCTGTGCCAGATCATTGTCTCCCCACTTCAATGGAACTCAAGCTGTGCCACATCATTCTCTTCCTAGTGTAATGGAACTCAGTCTGTGACAGGTTATTGTCTACCCACTGCAACGGAACTCAACCTGAGCAACATCATTCTCTACCCACAGCAACGAAACTCAAGATGTGCCACAAAATTGTTTACTTACAGCAACGGAATTCAAGCTGTGCCAGATCACTGTCTACTAACTACAACGTAACTCAAGCTGTGGTAAATCATAGTGTACCCACAGCAATGGAGCTCAAGATGTGTCAGATCATTGTCTTCCTACTGCCATGGTACTAAAGTTGTGCCTACCCACTGCAGCGGAATTCAAGCAGTGGCACATCATTGTCTACCCATAGCTGTGAAAGATCATTGTCTACTAACTGCAACGGAACTCAATCTGTGCCAGATCATGGTGTACCCTCTGCAACAGAACTCAAGTTCTGCCACATCACTGTCTACCCATGGCAACGGAACTCAAGCTGTGCCAGATCATTGTCTACTAAATACAAAATAAATCAATCTATGCAACGGATCTCAAGCTGTGACAGATCATTGTTTACCCTCTGTAATGAAGCTAAACCTGTGCCACATCAAAGTCTACCCACTGCAACAGAACTCAAGCTGTGCCACATCATTGTCTACCTAATGCAATGGAACTCAAGCTGTGCAAAATCATTGTTTACTAACTGCAAGAGAACTCAATCTGTGCCAGATCATAGTCTACCCACTGCAACAGAACTCAATCTGTGCCAGATCATTGTCTACCCACTGCAACAGAACTCAAGCTTAGCCTAACCATTGTCTATCTACTGCAACGGAACTCAAGCTGTGGCAGATCATTGTATACCTTATGTAATGAAGCTGAACTTGTGCCACATCAAAGTATACCTACTGTGCTGAAACTTAAGCTGTGCCACATAATAGACTACCTATTGCAAAGGAACTCAAGCTCTGTCAGATCATTGTCTACCCACTGCAACGACGCACAAGCTTTGCCACATCATTGTCTACCTACTGCAATGGAACACAAGCTGTGCCAAATCTTTGTCTACCCACTGCAATGGAACTCTAGCTATGCCACATCAATGTTCGCCAACTGCAATGGATCTTAGGATGTACCAGATCATTTTCTACCCATGACAACGGAACTCAACCTGTTCCAGATCATTATCTCCCCTCGGCAACTTAACTCAAGCTGATACAGACCATTGTCTACCCTCTTCATCGGAACTCAAGCTGTGCCACATAATTATCTACCTCTTTCAACTGAGCTCAAGCTTTGCCAGATCATTGTCTACTTGCTGCAATGCAACTCATGCTGTGCCAGATAATTGTCTACCCAGTGCAACGGAGCTCAAGCTATGCCTGATCGTTGTCTAATCACTGCAACGAAACTCAGTCTGTGCTAGATCATTGACTACGCACTGCAACGGAACCCAAGCTGTACAGGGCTATTGTCTACCTACTGCAACGGAGCTCAAACTGTGCCAGATCATTGTCTACCCACTGCAACGGCACTTAAGCAATGCCAGATCTTTGTCTACCTACTGCAACAGAGCTCAAGCTATGCCAGATCATTCTATACCCACCCCAACTGAGCTAAACCTGTGCCAGATCATTGTCTACTTAATGGAACGTAACTCAAGCTATGCCAAATGATTGTGTACCCAGTGTAACTGAACTCAAGCTATGCCACATCTTTCTCTACCTGCTGCAATAAAGCTCAAACTATGCCAGGTCATTCTCTTCAAACTGCAACAGAGCTCAAGCTTTGCCTGATCATTGTCTACCTACTGCTACGGAACTGAAGCTGTGACAGATCATTGTCTACCTACTGCAATGGAAGTCAAGCTTTGCCAGATCATTGTCTACCTATTGTAATGGTACTCATGCTGCGCCAGATCATTATCTACACATTGCAATGGAACTCACACTGTGTCAGATCGTTGTCTACCCTCTGCAACAGAACTCAAACAGTGCCACATCATAGTCTACCCACTGCAATGGAACTCAAGCTGTGCCACATCATTTTCTGTCAAGAGCAACGGAACTCAATCTGCATCGGAACTCACACTATGCCTGATAGTTGTCTATCCTCTGAAACGGAACTCAAGCTGCTCCAGATAACTGTTTACCTACTGCAACAGAACTAAAGCTATGCCAGATCTTTGTCTACCTACTGCAATAGAGCTCAAGCTATGCCAGATCATTCACTACCCACTGGAACAGAGCTCAAACTTTGCCAGATCATTGTCTACCTCCTGCAATAGAGCTCAAGCTTTGCCATATCAATGTCTACCTACTGCAATGGAACTCACTCTGTGCCAGATCATTGTCTACCCACTGCAATGCAACTCAAGCTGTGTCAGATCATTGTCTACCCAGTGCAATGGAGCTCAAGCTGTGCCTCATCGTTGTCTACTCACTGCAATGGAAACTAAGCTGTGCCAGATCATTGTCTACTTACTGAAACGGAACTCAAGCTGTGCCAGGTTATTTTCGACGTATTGTAACGGAGCTCAAACTGTGCCAGATCCTTGTCTACCCACTGCAACCGAACTTAATCTGTGCCAGATCATTCTTTACCCACTGCAACTTAGCTCAAGCTTTGTCAGATGATTATGTACCTACTGCAGTGGAGCTCAAGTTGTGCCATTTCTTTGTCTACCCACTGAGACGGAGCTCAAGCTGTGCCAGATCATTGTTTATCTACTGCAATAGAGCTCAAGGTGTGCTAGATCACTGTCTACCTACTGAAACGGAACTCAAGCTGTTACAGATCCTTGTGTACCTATTGTAACGGAACTCACTCTGTGCCAGAGCATTGTCTACCCATTGCAACGGAACTTAAGCTGCTTGAGATCATTATCTACTCAGTGCAACGGAAGACAAACTGTGAGAGATCATTGTCTACCTGCTGCAACGGTACTCAAGCTGTGCAAGATTATTGTCTACCTTCTGCAACGGATCTCAATCTGTGCCAGATCAATGTATATCCACTGCATCGGATATCACGCAGAGCCAGATCGTTGTCAACCCTCTCCAACGGAACTCAAGCAGTGCCACATGATTGTCCACCGACTGCAACGAAACTCAAGCTGTGCCAGATCATTGTCTACCCAATGCAACGGAACTCAATCTGTGCCTCATTATTGTCAATCATTGTACACCCACTGCATCGGATCTTGCTCTGTGCCAGATCGTTGTCTACCCTCTGCAACGGAACTCAAGGTGTGCAAGGTCATTGCCTACCTACTGAAACGGAGCTCAAGCTGTGCCAGTTCATTCTCTTCCTAGTGCAACGGAACTCAAACTGTGCCGCATCATTGTCTACCTAATGCATCGGAGATCAAGCTGTGCCAGATCATTGTCTCCCCACTTCAATGGAACTCAAGCTGTGCCACATCATTCTCTTCCTAGTGTAATGGAACTCAGTCTGTGACAGGTTATTGTCTACCCACTGCAACGGAACTCAACCTGAGCAACATCATTCTCTACCCACAGCAACGAAACTCAAGATGTGCCACAAAATTGTTTACTTACAGCAACGGAATTCAAGCTGTGCCAGATCACTGTCTGCTAACTACAACGTAACTCAAGCTGTGGTAAATCATAGTGTACCCACAGCAATGGAGCTCAAGATGTGTCAGATCATTGTCTTCCTACTGCCATGGTACTAAAGTTGTGCCTACCCACTGCAGCGGAATTCAAGCAGTGGCACATCATTGTCTACCCATAGCTGTGAAAGATCATTGTCTACTAACTGCAACGGAACTCAATCTGTGCCAGATCATGGTGTACCCTCTGCAACAGAACTCAAGTTCTGCCACATCACTGTCTACCCATGGCAACGGAACTCAAGCTGTGCCAGATCATTGTCTACTAAATACAAAATAAATCAATCTATGCCAGATCATAGTCAACCCACTGCAACGGATCTCAAGCTGTGACAGATCATTGTTTACCCTCTGTAATGAAACTAAACCTGTGCCACATCAAAGTCTACCCACTGCAACAGAACTCAAGCTGTGCCACATCATTGTCTACCTAATACAATGGAACTCAAGCTGTGCCAAATCATTGTTTACTAACTGCAAGAGAACTCAATCTGTGCCAGATCATAGTCTACCCACTGCAACAGAACTCAATCTGTGCCAGATCATTGTCTACCCACTGCAACAGAACTCAAGCTTAGCCTAACCATTGTCTATCTACTGCAACGGAACTCAAGCTGTGGCAGATCATTGTATACCTTATGTAATGAAGCTGAACCTGTGCCACATCAAAGTATACCTACTGTGCTGAAACTTAAGCTGTGCCACATAATAGACTACCTATTGCAAAGGAACTCAAGCTCTGTCAGATCATTGTCTTCCCACTGCAACGACGCACAAGCTTTGCCACATCATTGTCTACCTACTGCAATGGAACACAAGCTGTGCCAAATCTTTGTCTACCCACTGCAATGGAACTCTAGCTATGCCACATCAATGTTCGCCAACTGCAATGGATCTTAGGATGTACCAGATCATTTTCTACCCATGACAACGGAACTCAACCTGTTCCAGATCATTATCTCCCCTCGGCAACTTAACTCAAGCTGATACAGACCATTGTCTACCCTCTTCATCGGAACTCAAGCTGTGCCACATAATTATCAACCTCTTTCAACTGAGCTCAAGCTTTGCCAGATCATTGTCTACTTGCTGCAATGCAACTCATGCTGTGCCAGATAATTGTCTACCCAGTGCAACGGAGCTCAAGCTATGCCTGATCGTTGTCTAATCACTGCAACGAAACTCAGTCTGTGCTAGATCATTGACTACGCACTGCAACGGAACCCAAGCTGTACAGGGCTATTGTCTACCTACTGCAACGGAGCTCAAACTGTGCCAGATCATTGTCTACCCACTGCAACGGCACTTAAGCAATGCCAGATCTTTGTCTACCTACTGCAACAGAGCTCAAGCTATGCCAGATCATTCTATACCCACCCCAACTGAGCTAAACCTGTGCCAGATCATTGTCTACTTAATGGAACGTAACTCAAGCTATGCCAAATGATTGTGTACCCAGTGTAACTGAACTCAAGCTATGCCACATCTTTCTCTACCTGCTGCAATAAAGCTCAAACTATGCCAGGTCATTCTCTTCAAACTGCAACAGAGCTCAAGCTTTGCCTGATCATTGTCTACCTACTGCTACGGAACTGAAGCTGTGACAGATCATTGTCTACCTACTGCAACGGAAGTCAAGCTTTGCCAGATCATTGTCTACCTATTGTAATGGTACTCATGCTGCGCCAGATCATTATCTACACATTGCAATGGAACTCACACTGTGTCAGATCGTTGTCTACCCTCTGCAACAGAACTCAAACAGTGCCACATCATAGTCTACCCACTGCAATGGAACTCAAGCTGTGCCACATCATTTTCTGTCAAGAGCAACGGAACTCAATCTGTGACAGATGATTGTATACACACTGCATCGGAACTCACACTGTGCCTGATAGTTGTCTATCCTCTGAAACGGAACTCAAACTGCTCCAGATAACTGTTTACCTACTGCAACAGAACTAAAGCTATGCCAGATCTTTGTCTACCTACTGCAATAGAGCTCAAGCTATGCCAGATCATTCACTACCCACTGGAACAGAGCTCAAACTTTGCCAGATCATTGTCTACCTCCTGCAATAGAGCTCAAGCTTTGCCATATCAATGTCTACCTACTGCAATGGAACTCACTCTGTGCCAGATCATTGTCTAACCACTGCAATGCAACTCAAGCTGTGTCAGATCATTGTCTACCCAGTGCAACGGAGCTCAAGCTGTGCCTCATCGTTGTCTACTCACTGCAATGGAAACTAAGCTGTGCCAGATCATTGTCTACTTACTGAAACGGAACTCAAGCTGTGCCAGGTTATTTTCGACGTATTGTAACGGAGCTCAAACTGTGCCAGATCCTTGTCTACCCACTGCAACCGAACTTAATCTGTGCCAGATCATTCTTTACCCACTGCAACTTAGCTCAAGCTTTGTCAGATGATTATTTACCTACTGCAGTGGAGCTCAAGTTGTGCCATTTCTTTGTCTACCCACTGCATCGAAACTTATGCTGTGCCAGATCTTTGTCTACCTACTTCAATAAAGCTCCAGCAAAGCCAGATCATTCTCTACCCTCTGTAACGGAACTTAAGCTGTGACAGATCGTTGTCTACCTACTGCAACAGAAAACACTCTGTGCCAGATCATTATCTACCCACTGCAATGATACCCAGGCTGTTCCAGATCATTGTCTATTAACTGCAATGTAACTCATGCTGTGCCAAATCATTGTCTATTCACTACAATGCAACTGAAGCTTTGCCAGATCATTGTCTACCCAGTGCAACGGAGCTCAAGCTGTGACTGATCGTTGTCTACTCACTTCAATGGTAATTAAGCTGTGCCAGATCATTGTTTACTCACTGCCACGAAGCTCAAACTGTGCCAGATAATTGTCTACACATTGCAACGGACCTCAACCTGTGCCAGGTTATTGTCTACGTACTGCAAAGAAGCTCACACTGTGCCATATCATTGTCTACCAACTGAAACGGAAATCAATCTGTGCCAGATCATTGTTTACCCACTGCAACGGAGCTCGAGCTTTGACAGATCATTGTTTACCTTCTCCAGTGGAGCTCAAGTTATGCCATGTCTTTGTCTACACACTGCATCGGTACTAAAGCAATGCCAGATCTTTGTCTACCTACTGCAATAAAGTTCAAGCTATGCCAGATCATTCTATACCCTTAGCAACGGAGCTCAAGCTCTGCCAGATCATTGTCGATCTACTGCAACAGAACTAAAGCTATGCCACATCTTTGTTTACCTACTTCAAGAGAGCTCAAGCTATGCCAGATCGTACACTACCGACTGAAACGGAGCTCAAACTTTGCCAGATCATTGTCTACCTACTGCAACGGAACTCAATCTGGGCCAGATCATTGTATACACACTGCATCGGATCTCACACTCTGCCAGATCGTTGTCTATCCACTGCAACGGAACTCAAGCTGTGCAAGATCGTTGTCTACCCACGGAAAGGGAACTCAAGCTGTGCCACGTTATTGTCTACCAACAGCAACCAAACTCAAGCTGTGCCAGGTTATTGTCTGCCTACTGTAATGGAGCTCAAACTGTGCCAGATCACTGGCTACCACATGCAACAGAGCTTAAGATGTCAGAACATTGTCTATTCACTGCAATGTAACTGAAACTGTGCCAGATCATTGTCTACCCAGTGCAACGGAGCTCAAGCTGTGCCTGATCGCTGTCTACCCACTGCAATGGAAATTAAGCTGTGCAAGATGATTGTCTACCTACTGCAACAAAACTCAATCTGTGTCAGATCTATATCTACTTACTGCAACGGAACTCAAGCTGTGCCAGGTTATTATCTACGTACTGCATAGGAGCTCAGACTGTGCCAGATCATTGTCTACCCACTGCAACGGAACGCAATCTGCGCCAGATCATTGTCGACTTACTGCACCGGAACTCAAGCTGTGCCAGGTTATTGTCTATGTACTGCAACGGAGCTCAAACTGTGCCAGATCATTGTCTACCCACTGCACCGAAGCTCAAGTTTTGCCAGATCGTTGTTTACCTACTACAGTGGAGCTCAAGTTGTCCCATGTCTTTGTAAACACACTGCATCAGAACTCGAGCTATGCCAGATCATTGTCTAGCTACTGCAATAGAGCTCAAGCTGTGCTAGATCATTGTCTACCTACTGCAACGGAATTCACTCTGTGCCAGATGATTGTCTACCCACTGCAATGGAACTCAAGCTGTTCCAGGTCATTGTCTACTCACTACAACTGTACACACGCTGTGCCAGATTGCTGTCTACCTACTGCAACGGAACTTAATCTGTGCTAGATCATTGTATACCCACTGCATCGGATCTCACGCTATGCCAGATCAGTGTCTACCCTCAGCAACGGAACTCAAGCAGTGCCACATCATTGTCTACCCAGTGTAATGGAACTCAAGCTTTGGCGACATCATTGTCTACCTACAGCAACGGAACTCAATCTGTGCCAGATCATTGTATACACACTGCATCGGATCTCACGCTGTGCCAGATCGTTATCTGCCCTCTGCAACGGAACTCAAGCTGTGCAAGATCAATGTCTTCAAATTGACACGAAACTCAAGCTGTGCCACATTATTGTCTACCAACAGCAACGGAACTCATGCTGTGCCAGATCATTGTCTACCCAATGCAACGGAAGTCAAGCTGTGCCAGATCATTGTCTACCCATTGCAGCGGAAGTGCCACATCATAGTCTACCCACTGTCCCGGAACTCAAGCTGTGCCACATAATAGTGACCCTACTGCAAAGGAACTCAAGCTGTGTAAGATCATTGTCTACCCACTGCAGTGGAAGTCAAGCTGTGCCAGATCGTATTCTACCCACTGCAACAGAACTCAAGCTGTAACAGTTCAGTGTATACCTACTGCAACGGAACTCACTCTGTGCCAGATCATTGTCTACCCATTGTATTAGAACTCAGGCTGTTCCAGATCTTTAACTACTCAGAGCAACGGAAGTCAAGGTGACAGATCATTGTCTACCTACTGCAACGGAACTAAATCTGTCCCAGATCATTGTATACCCACTGCATCAGATTTCACACAGTGCCAGATCGTTGTCTATTCTCTGCAACGAAACTCAAACAGTGCCACATCATTGTCTACCCACTGCAACAGAACTCAGGCTGTGCCACATCATTGCCTACCCACAGCAACCGAACTCATTCTGTACCAGATTATTGTCTACCCAGTGCACCAGATCTCAAGCTGTACCAGATCGTTGTCTACCTTCTGCAACGGAACTCAAGCTGTGCAAGATCATTGTTTATCAACTGAAATGGAATTCAAGCTGTGCCAGATCATTCTCTTTCTAATGCAACGAAACTCATGCTGTGCCAGATCATGGTCTACCCAGTGCAAAGGAACTCAAACTGTACCACATCATAGCCTACCTACTGCAACGGAGCTCAAACTGTGCCAGATAATTGTCTATCCACTTTAATATAACTCAATCTGTGCCAGATCATTATCTACCCAGTGCAAAGTAAGTGAAGTTGTGCCAGATCATTCTCTACCTACTGCAACGGAATTCAGTCTGTGCCAGATCATTGTCTACCCACTGCAACGGAACTCAAGAGGTGCCAAATCATTGTCCCAATTATGCAACAGATCTCAATATGTTCGAGATCATTGTCTACCTAGTGCAAGAGATGTCTAGCTTTGCTAGATCATGGTCTACCCACAGCAACGGAGCTCAAGCTGTGCCAGATCATTGTCTACCTACTGTCATGATACTAAAGCTGTGGCACATCATAGCCTACCCACTGCAATGGAACTCAAGCAGTGGCACATCATTGTCTACCCATAGCAATGGAATACAAACTCTGAAAGATCATTGTCTACTAACTGCAACAGAACTCAATCTATACCAGATCATAGTGTACCCTCTGCAGCGGAACTCAAGCTGTGCCACATCCTTGCCTACCCATAGCAACGGAACTCAAGCTGTGCCAGATCATTGTTTACTAACTGCAAGAGAACTCAGTCTGTGCCAGATCATAGTCTACCCACTGTAACGGAACTCAATCAATGCAGGTCATTGTCTACTCACTGCAACTGACCTCAACTGACCTCACTGCAACTGACCTCTACCTTCTATAATGAAGCTGAACCAGTGCCACATCATAGTCTACCTACTGCGCCGGAATTCAAGCTGTGCCACATCATAGTCTACCTACTTCAAAGGAACTCAAGATGTGTCAGATCATTGTGTGCCCATTGCAATGGAACTCAAGTAGTTCCAGAGCATTTAGTACCCACTGCAAAAGAACTCTAGCTGTGCCAGATCAGTGTATATCAGCTGCAATGGAACTCAAACTGTGGAAGATCATTTTCTACCAATGACAACTTAACCAAAGCTGTGCCAGATCATTGTCTACTCACTGCAACGGAAGTGAAGCTGTGCCAGATTATTGTCTACCTACTGCAACGGTATTTAAGCTGTGCAAGATCATTGTCTACCTACTGCAACGGAACTCAATGAGGTAGATCATTTTCTACCCACTGCAAAATAACTATTTCAGATCATTGTCTACCCACTGCAAAGTAACTTAATTTGTGCCAGATCATTGTCTACCCACTGTAACGGAGCTCAAGCTGTTTCAGATCATTCTCTTCCCACTGCAATGGAACTCAAGCTGTGCCAGTTAATTGCCTTCCCACTTCAACGGATCTTAAGCTGTGCCAGATCATAGTCTTCCCATTGCAACGGAACTCAAGGTGTGCCAGATTTATGTCTACCCACTGCAATGCAACTAAAGCTGCACAATATCATTGTCTACCCACTACGACAGAACTAAAGCTGTGCCAGATCATTGTCTACTTGCAACGGAATTGAAGGTGTAGCACATTATTATGTCACATCATTGTCTATCTATTGCAACTAAGCTCAAACTGTGCCAGATCAATGTCTACCCACTGCAATGGAACTCAAACTCTGCCAGATCATTTTCTACCCTCTGCAATGGAGCTCAATCTTTGTGAGATCTTTGTCTCCCTACTTCAATGGAGCTCAAGCTGTGCCAGATCGTTGTCTACCTACTGCAACGGAACTCAAGCTGTGCCACATCATTTTCTACCTACTGCAACGGGTATCAAGCTTTGCCAGATCATTGTTTACCTACTGCAAAGGAACTCAAGCTGTGCCAGATCATTGTCTATCCACTTAAAAGGAACTCAAGCTGTACCACATCGTTGTCTCCCTATTGCATCGGAAATCATGCAGTGCCAGATCATTGTCTACCCATATTAGTTGAACTGAAGCTGTGCCCGATCATTATCTACCCACAGTAACGGAACTAAAGCTGTGCCACATCATTGTCTAACTACTGCAACGGAACTCAATCTGCGGCATATAATTGTCTACATCCTGCAACGGAACTCAAGCAGTGTAAAGTCATTTTCTGCCTATTGGAACGGAGCTGAAGCTCTGCCAGGTCAATGTGTACCCAATACAATGGAGCTCAGGCTGTGCCAGATGATTGTGTACGTAGTGCAACGGTACTCAAGCTGTCGCCGATCATAGTCTACCTACTGCAACGGAGGTTAAGCTATGCAAGATCAGAGTCTACCCACTTCAATTAAACTTAAGCTGTGCCAGATTAATATCTACCCACTGTAACGGAACTCAAGCTGTGCCAGATCATTGTCTACCTACTGCAACGGAATTCAATCTATGCCAGATCATTGTCTACCCACTGCAACGGAACACAGGTGGTGCCAAATCATTGTCTACCTACTGCAACGGAACTGAAGCTGTGCCAGGTCATTACCTACTCACTGCAATGGAACTCAAGCTGTGCCAGATCAGTGTTTACCAACTGCAATGTAACTCAAGGTATGCAAGATCATTTTCTACCAATGAAAGCGGAAGTCAAGCTGTTCCAGATCATTGTCTACTCACAACAACGGAACTCTAGCTGTACCACATCATTGTCTACCTGCAGCAACAAAGCTGAAACTGAACATTAAAATGGTATAAAATACCGACAGGTTGTTAGGTAAGACACATATGCAACAGTTAGGTAACTTTATTTCGAAACGTTTCGCCTACACAGTAGGCTTCGTCAGTCAAGTACAGAAAAGTTGATAGAAGCAGAAGATACTTGAAGACGATGTAATCAGTCCATCACCCTTAAAGTTTTGAGGTGGTCAGTCCCTCAGTCTGGAGAAGAGCTTCTATCAACTTTTCTGTACTTGACTGAAGAAGCCTACTGTGTAGGTGAAACGTTTCATAATAAAGATACCTAACTGTTGCATATGTGTCTTACCTAACAACCTGTCGGTATTTTATACCATTTTAATGTTCAATCTGTCAGACACTGCAACACAAGGGTATCTTGGTACAGACCTACAATCAACTTTGACAACCTCTACTAGTGAGAGCGGCTGGATTTGAGAGGGACCTGACCTCACAACATCTGAGTTCTACTAGTGACCTACATCTCACCTCCTGGCGCTATATAAGGCTCCATCCTGTCACTTCAACTCCATATTGTTTCAGACTTTGGAACAATGCTCTTCTCCAGACTGAGGGACTGACCACCTCAAAACTTTAAGGGTGATGGACTGATTACATCGTCTTCAAGTCTCTTCGGCTTCTATCAACTTTTCTGTACTCGACTGAAGAAGCCTACTGTGTAGGCGAAACGTTTCGAAATAAAGTTACCTAACTGTTGCATATGTGTCTTACCTAACAAAGCTGAAACTGTGCCACATCATTGTCTACTAACTGCAACGGAAATCTAGTTGTGCCAGATCAATGTATACCAACTGCAATGGAACTAAAACTGTGCAAGATCATTTTGTGCCCATGACAATGGAACTAAAGCTGGGCCACATTATAGCCTACCCACTGCAACAGAATTCACGCAGTGGCACATCATTGTATACCCATAGTAACGGAACTCAAGCTGTGAAAGATCATTGTCTACTAACTGCAACAGAAATCAATCTATGCCTGATCATGGTCTACCCATTGCAACAGAACTTAAGCTGTGCCACATCATTCTCTGCCCATAGCAACGGAACTCAACCTGTGCCAGATCATTGTCTACTAACTGCAACAGAACTCAAGCTGTGCCACATAATACTCTGCCTACTGGAACACAAATCCAGCTGTGCATGATCATTGTCTACCTTCTAGAACGGAACTCAAGCTGTGTCAGATCATTGTCTACCCACTGCAATGTAACTCAAGTTGTGCCAGATCATTGTCTATCCACTGCAACGGAATTTAATCTGCTCCAGATCATTGTCTACCCACTGCAACGGAAATCAAGCTGTGCCATATCATTGTCTATTCACTGCAATGGAACTGAAACTGTTCCAGATGATTGTCTTCCCACTGCAGCAGAACTCAAGTTGTGCCAGATAATTGTCTTCCCACTTCAACGTCTCTCAAACAGTGCTAGATCATTGTCTACCCATTGCAAGGGAATTCAAGCTGTGCCAGCTCATAGTCTCCCACTGCAACGGAACTCAAGCTGCACCAGATCATCATATAACCATTGCAACGGAACTCAAGGTGTTCCAGAACATTGTCTACCCACTCCAACGGAACTCAGGCTGTGCCACATCGTCTACACACTGTAATGGAAATCTAGCTGTGCCAGATCAATGTTTACCAACTGCTATGAAACTGAAGCTGTGCAAGATCATTTTCTACCCCTGAATTCAAGCTGTTCCAGATCATTGTCCACCCTCTGCAACTTAGCTCAAGCTGTTACGAATCATTGTCTACCAAGTGCAACGGAACACAAGCTGTGCCACATCGTTGTCTACTTACTGCAATGGAGTTCAAACTGTGCCCGGTCATTGTCTACCCACTTCAACGGAACTCAAACTGTGTCAGATCATTGTCTACCTACTTCAATGTAGCTCAATCTGAGCCAGATGTTTATTTACTGCAATGGAACTCAAGCTGTTCCAGTTCATTGTCTACCCTCGGCAAATTAGCTCAACCTGTTCCAGATCATTGTCTACCCACTGTAACAGAACTCAAGCTGTGGCATATCTTTGTCTCTCTACTTCAACTGAGCTCAAGCTGTGCCAGATCATTGTCTACCCACTGCAAAGGAACTTAGTCTTAACCAATTCATTGTCTACCTACTGCAACAGATCTCAAACTATGCCAGACCATTCTCTACCCACAGCAACGAAACTTAAGCTGAGCCAGATCATTGTCTACCTACTGTAACGGAAACAAACCGTACCACGGTCTGGCGTTTTGAGACTCTCTGACCGCGGGATCAAACCCGCAATCGTGTCATTACGATTTCGTGAGTCAAGTACTGTAACGAAGCTCAAGCTGTGCCATATCATTGACTACCTACTGCAACGGAGGTCAAACTGTGCCATATGATTGCCTACCTACTGCAACGAAACTCATGCTGTGACAATTCATTGCCTACCTCCTTCAACGAAATTCAAGCTGTGCCAGATCACTGTCTACCCATTGCAACGGAACTCACGCAGTTGCAGATCATTATCTATCCACTGCAACGGAAACCACGCTGTGGCAGATCATTGTCTACTTTTTCAAAGGAACTGAGTCTGTGCCGGATCATTGTCTAATCTCTGCAACGCTACTCAGGCTGTGCAAGATCATTGTCTACCCAATGCAACGGATCTCAAGCTGTGCAGAATCATTGTCTACCCACTGCATTCGAACTCAAGCTATGCCAGATCATTGTCTACCATCTGCAACAGAACTCAAGGTGAGCTAGATCATTGTCTACCCTCTGCAACATAACTTATGCTGTGCCAGTTCATTGTCTACCCACTGCAACGGTACTCAAGCTGTGGCAGTTCAATGTTTACCAACTGCAATGGAACTCAACCTGTACAAGATCATTTTCTGCCTATGACAACGGAACTCAAGCTGTTCCAGATCATTGTCTACCCACTGCAATGGAACTCAAGCTGTGCCACATCATTGTATACCTACTGCAACGGAGCTCACACTGTGCCAGATCATTGTCTACCCACTGCAACGACACTAATGCTGTGCCAGATCATTGTCTACCTACTGCATTGGAACTCAAACTGAGCCAGATCTTTCTTTACCCACAGCAACGGAACTTAAGCAATTCCAGATCTTTGTCTCCCTACTTTAACTGAGGTCAAGGTGTTCTAGATCACTACAACGGAACTCAAACTGTGCCTGGTCATTGTCTACCTACTGCAGTGGATCTCAATCTTTGCCAAATCATTGTCTACCCACTGAAACGAAACTAAAGCTCTCTGCCAGATCATTGTCTACTTATAGCAATGGAGCTCAAGCTTGACCAGATCATTGTTTACCTACTGCAACGGAGGTCAAGTTGTGCCAGATCATTGTCTACCCTCTTCAATGGAACTTAAGCTGTACCAGATCAATGGTTACCCTCTGCAATGGAGCTCAAGCTCTGCCAGTTCATTGTCTACCTACTGCAATGGAACTGAAGCTAAGCCACATAATGTCTACCCAGTGCAACGAAGCTCAAGCTGTGCCAGATCAATGTTTAACAACTGCATTGGAGCTCAAGCTATGCAAGATCGTTTTCTACCCATGAAAAAGGAATTCAAGCTGTTCCAGATCATTGTCTACCCTCTGCAGCTTAGCTCAACCTGTTCCAGATCATTGTCTACCCACAAAAACGGAACTCAAGCTGTGTCATATCATTGTCTACCCAGTGCAACGAAGCTCTAGCTGTGCCAGATTAATGTTTACCAACTGCAATGGAACTCACGCTGTGCAAGATCATTTTGTACCCGTGACAACGGAACTCAAGTTGTTCCAAATCATTATCTACCCTCTGCAGCCTTGCTCAAGCTGTTCCAGACATTGTCTGCCCACTGCAGACAATATATATATATATATATATATATATATATATATATATATATATATATATATATATATATATATATATATATATATATATATATATATATATATATATATTATATAATATATATATATATAAATATATATATATATATATATATATATATATATATATATATATATATATATATATATATATATATATATATATATATATATATATATATATATATATATATATATTGAAGATATTGGCCTTACCAGCTAAGATATAATTTATAAATTTGAATATGAACACTTAGCTGATAAAGGACAGCAAATCGTCTACACAGCCGCCCCTGCAGACGAGGTCTAGAAGCTGTCGAAACCATCTCAACATGGGCTGTCAAGAGATATAATTTGTAAATTATAAATTACCCCTAGGGGGTGTTATGTCAGCATATTTCATACACTGGTGGCTGACGATGTACGTACTTGTTTGGACTCAAAAGTCCACACCTTACTGCCGACTATAGGTTGATTACAAACTCCTTGCGACTCAAGAACTGCGCAGTCCCCCGATCTACAAGAAATTCGTAACATACCTTGCTCTTGTAACGTGAGCTATGGTGTTCTCAACACCTTCGACAGGTATCGGTGACTTGATAGAAGCTGAAGTGTCCTTGGATGTCCACATCTTCCATTGTCTAGGAAACTCACACTGGTACACTATGTTCCACAAGATTTGTCTTTATTGTTCACAATGTATCACAAGAGAAGCTGATCACACTTCTCTTATGTTTATTGTGTTTGAGACACTTTGTTCACACTAACGCACAGATCAGTGTTCTTTGCTAGTTATCCTGGCGTCAGTGTCACTCTCCCTAGAGTCAAAGATAGTCTGGCGATGCCACACCGCCCCAAGCCATCACTGCCCTAGCACAAAAAAAAAAAACGCTGACCTAGTACCTTGCATCCTTGTCACCTCCTCGATGAAGCAAAGCAGAATGTTTGTTTCTTGCTGTCTTAAGCATAGACAACAATGTACACTATCTTTACTATGGTAATAAAGTGGGAGCAGGATTTTCCTTAATTGTCCTGCTAAAGTAAGAATGTACTGTCTCTTATAATAATACACTTTGCAACACCGCTGCAAGGAGCAGAGGTCATTTGACTACGTGGCATAGCATCTGTGATCAATTACTCACTCCAGCAGTAAACAAGACGCTCGCCCCTTCTGAGAGGGCTTGGCCCCTCAGGGCTGAAAGGGGCTGAAGGGGCTGAAAGGGCTGAAGGGGGCTGATACCCCCCTCCTGGAGAAAATTTCTCCACACTGGGCTATATATATATATATATATATATATATATATATATATATATATATATATATATATATATATATATATATATATATATATAAATATATATATATATATATATATATATATATATATATATATATATATATATATATATATATATATATATATATATATATATATATATATATATATATATATATATATATATATATATATATATATATATATATATATATATATATATATGTTCATGGGTTGACCATAATATGTCTTATACTAACCCTATTGTTATTAATACACTATCTGCTTGTACCAGTTATTCAGTAATGATAGCAGACATAAGATAAATAATATAAAAGCATAATAAGGAGGGTGTCCGCCAAGATCAATGATTTAGTCAGGTAAATAACAAAAAGGTACAATACCGTGACTGGAACAATACACAAATAACCCGCACATAAGAGAGATAATGAAGATGAAGATACCCAGATGTTGCACATGTGTCTTAATTTTCAGCTTGTCGGTATTGTATACCATTCTTGTACTATATAGGAGAGAGGAGCTTACGACAACCTTTCGGTCTGACTTGGACCATTTACAAAGTCACACGAACTGCCTCTAGGTGAGCGGCAAACTTGCACAGTGCTACTGACGCAGTCGCCCTAGATCATATCCCAGGCTCACATATGGCTCCTCCAACTGAATTCCCAAGTACAACTGCTGTGACGTGATAACATACAAAATGCAGAGTCAACTTGCTTGGTAGCTTGGAATACGATGTTCCCTGACCCCAGGACACCTCTGAGAGACAGTCTTTCAATCTCCGTATCCCGTTGTACTCACCCACAGATTGACTACCTACTTTTCACCCAGAATGACGACTGTATATTGCTAGAAACCGCAGATATCATCTCCCTGCGAGTATGCCTGATAAGGACTACTGTTCTATTCTTTGGAAAACCGCTCAAGGTTATTTCAATCCCCAGCCAAATGTTATTTCTGGCGGTGTTTTGGTTGTAATCACGTGACATGACTGCCCTAGTTGGAACCTGAGTAGCAGCTAACTGGCTGGCGTCTCTCTCCGTTTGAAATTTGAGTTGCCAGTTCCCTAACTGATATTTTACATGAAACCTAATCCTATCTATTTGCTAATAAGATTATTGTATACTCTATGTAACTACTTAAATCTGTAAAATGTCAAATATTGTATACAAATGTTTATGTAAGCGGTTATATTTAGGCTGCTTATGCTTACACTCGAAGCATTTCATGGAATAAGTTTCCACATCCTCCAGCCGACGAAATGTAGACGTTAAGTCTACATAAAGTTCACCTTCTACGAGCCCTCCCCCCCCAGCGGGCCCTGGACACGAGTACCGTCCGGCCAGTCCTGTTGAGCAGACTATGATCTAACTTCAACTGTACAGTTTCCGTCGTGTGGATCTCTGGGGTGGAAACTTGTTGGTTCTGGTGGTCTTAACACCTTTCCTTCTTTTAACTTTAACGGCATTAGCACGTCTAGCTCTGTACTTTCCCACCCTGCTGCCCACATGCTCTGGTAGCCTTTCTTCCCACTGATTCGAGATTCCCTGGGTTTAATGACAGTCTATCTCCCCTTTTAGATGCCCCATAAAGGTGTTTTCCAAAGGTGGCGATGTGTTCATCACGCCCTACTTGGTTTGACTTTCTTGGCGGTTCATCGTGTGTACTAGTACTCATTATAACTGCTCCCCCAGCTATCATGGTGTAAGTTTCCCCCCTCTCTGGAATTGCAGGGAATTTGAGTGGAATCTTGCCACCGATGATATGTCTTACTGGGGATCTGTATAAACCAATTCCTTCCTTACTAGTCCATCGTGTGGACAGGAAGTCATCTATCTGACCGGCTCCTACAGAATACCTATATTTCTGACTGTGTCAGTGGTAATCCCTGATCTGCCAGCTTCACGCCAAAGTCTTTCAGCCGTCCGGCTGTAATTGCCGTGGGTAGCATCTTTACTACCAACGCTGTAATATGTCTGCAATGTCCACCTAATTTAACAGTGACATCCACAACATCGTAAGATTTGGGCAGGGCCTGACTTATAGCTCCTCCCATTGCCATACTAACTCTGCTGGTGGTCTTCAGCTTTAATTTCTCCACCAACTTCTCTGTTATCATGGACACTTGTGCTCCTGAGTCAAAGAACAATCGGGTTGTTTCGGATCTGTTCCCATTCACAACCCCTGCCATGACTATAGGTAGGGCAGCACCTCTGTAATATTCACTCGGATTAGAGACTTCACCCATTTTAATCACGTTGGGTACCACTTCAGGCTCAGATTCACTTTCTATCTCTACCTGAGAAACGTCCCTAATAGCCTGGGATTCCCTTAAATTATTGGGACATAGTGCAATATTTTCAACTTTTAGGGAAATGCTACAAGCTAAGTCAAAGAGTGAATAATGGACTGTAATCGGACTTATCTTGAAAAACAGCTCTCACCTACACAGCCATCCCTGTAGGCGATGTCTTGAGGAGCTGTTGTATGCACTCCCTGAGGGTTGTGTGAAAAAAAATGTTTTGTAAGTGTAATTACCCTTAGGGGGTGTTTTGTCAGCATATCTCAGAAACTGATTGCTGACGGAAATCTATGCTCACATGGGTTGGGATAAAAAGCCCGCCCATAACAGGGTTTATGATCGTATCTTTGTTCTCAACTGTGCAGTCAATTGAACTACAATACATCATAGTTTCGGACCTTTATTAATAACCCGGGTATCAGTGTCTTAACTAAAGCAGATGTGTTCTTTGAAGAATGTCGCACTACACTCTGTCAGGATCGCAACACTCGTTACACACACATCAAGCATTGTTTATTATTCACAGTCTTATCACTAAAGAAGCTGATCACACTTCTCTGTAAGTGTTTTGCTGTGTTCTTTGAGATTCTTTAAAGCACACAAATGTGCAGATCAGTGTTCTTTGTTCGTTATCTGTGTTCTTTGAGATTCTTTTAAGCATACAAATGTGCAGATCAGTGTTCTTTGTTCGTTATCTCGGCATCACTGTGTCCCTTGGCAGGGTTAAAAGCAATCTAAACTAAGATACCCCTCACTGCACTTCGCTTGCCCCCAGCTACAAAGGAAAAGCTGACATAGCATATTTCCCCTCCTTTGCCAAACTTCCACCATGAAGCAAAGCAAAATGCTTGATTCTTGCTGTCTGGGCATAGACAACAATGTACACTATCTTTAACATAATAAAGTGGGTGCACGATTTTCCTTAATTGTCCTGCTAAGGTAAGAGATTGATTGTCTCTCATTAAACTACACTATTTGCAACACTGGTCTCTTGTAAGGAGTCGCATGACCAGTGACTGGCACACGCTGGTTAAACATCTGCTTGTAATTACTTGATGTGGAAGTAAACAAGATGTTTGCCCCTTCTGAGAGGGCTGGGCCCCTCAGGGCTGAAAGGGCTGAAGGGGACTGATACCCCCCTCCTGGAGAAAGTTTCTCCATAGTATCGTGCTTACCTTTCCGGCAGTTATAGCACTAACAAAGATGTGTCCAGCAATCCTCTGCCTCGTGTCCCCCACAGCACACAAGCATAGCTGCAACTTCGTTAGTCTCTATTGCCTACTGCTCAGTGTTGCATACTTAGAGCAACTCATGATAGTGTGCTTGCCTTTGCAGAACACGCATCTTCTAGTGCAATTGCCTCTAAGGTTTTGCTTAGAGGTCCTTGCATTAAGCACTTCTTGGTCATAGTACACTCCCACATTAGTTTTATGAGCTTTAGATGGGTCTCCCGAGATGTTTTCTTACTGGATAGCGGTGGTAACTCTTTTCTCTCACCTATACTCAAGTGAGAAACGAGATCTCCCAACCCCTCAGTTATCTGTTGAATAGTGAACCAGTTCGTCTACTATTTCAAATGTAACTCGTGCACTGTAGTGTTAGCTAATTTCCTCTGAATTGCCTGACTGACGAACCATTCTGATTTACCCCAGTCAAGTAAATCCTTGAGACTACTTGTCAAGCTCATGATTTTGATGTAGAACTTCTCTAAGCTCCAACAGTCGTGCTGGCAAGCCTCTAGATCCAACATCCTATACCATATAGGCACTTTTATCTCCTCTGTGTTACCAAACATGTCCTTCAACTAGTCCTTGGAATGCTGATAATTAGAGTTCGTGGTCTGGTAGAGTCGGACCAAGTCTAGAGCTTTACCCCTGAACTGTGATCGTAAGTACTGCAGTTTGACGGCATCCGACGAATCATTTCTGTCATCTATCGGGGCTTTGAATTGATCCCAGAAGGCAATGTACTCCGTCAAAGTTCCATCAAACGTTGGTAAATTCAATTGGGGCAGCCGGGGTAACATATTGATAGGTGTGTGGTTGCTCATGTACCCACGGTGCTATTTGTTGCCCCTGCCATATTAGCCTTCAATGTTTTCATTAATTGTTTGCAGAGTTTCATCTCTGCTTTACATTCAACCCTTCGTTTGTCATATTCCGTCTGAGCTGCCTCGACAGTAACCTCAGACTCACCTACAGCATAGGCTTCTGTCTCGTAAAGGATAATTCTGTCTCAAAGGCCTTTAGCCTTTCCTGTAAAAGCTCCAGGCAGCTTTCTAGTTCCTCACAATCTACATCTGGGTCTTGTCTGCTAACTTGACACTCCTCACATGCCTTGTTCAAGCGTCCCTTGTGGTCTTCCATAGACTCGTCATCGTCGTGGTATATTTAAGAGTGCAGAATTAATTTGTACTTTAATTGGCCCACCCCACAGCACGATACAGAATTAGGTGAGAAGAAATGCGTCTCGAAGCTCTTCGATAAGCTTAACGACTTCCCTTACCATATGTTGGCTAGACTCTAAGTTGAGATGTACACCGTCAGCCCTCAAGCCTAACTGAAACGATTTAGCACGCAAATTTACAAATTGAACGTGATCAATATGGTTGGCTTTCTTCAACAGCCTACAATTTACACTATATATCGGTGTTATGAAAGCTTAACCTAGTAATTTCGGTTCAATGCTCGTAAGTAATTACAGGACTTAGGTTAGCTTCTGCTATAAATCGTAATCTCGCATAAAATACATCAGTGTCAATGAAATTCAGTAATTATGTGTATGAATTAATAATAATAATAATGTTGTGTAAGTAGTTTGCTAAATTCAGTGTGGTTAGTTAGATAAGTAATCCTAACCTAACTTATAACGGTTGCCTAAATCTGGCCTATAATTAACTGCAAATAGTTGAATTTACAGGCTAACTAGCCTACTTGGCCTGCCTGTAAACAACTGTAAATAATTGAATTTGCAGGCTAACTAGCCTACCCTGGCCAGCTTGTAAATCACTATAAATAATTAAATTCTGTGGGCAGTTAGCTGAGCTTATTGACCTGGTACGTAACCGTGATCTAAGACCTGTTTACTGTTATCGCTGTACCACATCCGAGTTCTGAAGGACCAATTGGAAATTTCTGTGCGAACTGCCTCCAAGTGAGGGGCAAACTTAGCCAGTGCTGCTGACACAGACACCCTAAGTGTCTGCGTCAGCATCACTGACTTGATAACATACAAAATGCAGTCAACTTACTTGGTAGCTTGGAATACGATGTTCCCTGATCCCAGGACACCTCGGAGAGACGGTCTTTCAATCTCTGTATCCCGTTGCACTCACCCACAGACTGACTACCTACTTTTCACCAGAATGACGGCTGTCTGTTGCTAGGACCCGCAGAAATCATCTCCCTGTGAGTGTGCCTGATAGGGACTAGTGTTCTATTCTTTGGGAAACCGATAAAGGTTATTTCGTCCCCCAGCCAAATGTTATTTCTGGCGGTGTTTTGGTTGTAATCACGTGACATGACTTCCCTCGTTGGAACCTGAGTAGCAGCTAACTGGCTGGCGTCTCTCTCCGTTTGAAATTTGAGTCACCAGTTCCCTAACTGATATTTTACATGAAACCTAATCCTACCTCTTTGCTACTAAGATTATTGCATACTCTAAGTAACTACTTAAATCTGTAAAATGTCAAATATTATATACAAGTGTTTATGTAAGCGGTTATATTACGGCTGCACTATGAACGTTTCATGGAATAAGTTTCCACACTAACAATAGGGGAGAAGGGGGGTGTATATTTAGCCCAGAAGGCAGGGACGGGACAAGAGGAGTAGTGGAAAGGAAGAAGACAGGTAGTGGTAGAGGTAGTAGTAGTAGTAGCAGTAGTGGAGTCAGTCAGGCACAAAAGAGAAGCACTGCAAGGGAGCTAGGGGCCCACAAAGGGTTGAAACAAGAGGGGAAAAAAACAAAGATAAGGGACCAAATACCCAAGGCAGAAGAGAGAAAATCCAAAGGAGAAAGAGGAAAGAAGAAAGAGGAAGAGGGAGAAGGGGGGTAAAGCGTAAGCTCCTTTCCTATATCTACAGGGCCTATCTATATCTACAGGGCCTTAAACTCTAATATCAACCTTGACCTAAAACGCTTTCTTGATAGTTGTGACAGAACCCACAGGCATAACACCAGACACAAACATCTCTACGACATTCCCCGTGTCCGACTAAACCTTTACAAAAATTCAATGTATGTCAAAGGCCCTAAAATCTGGAATACCCTACCTGAGAACTCTAGAACTGCAGACACATTCATCACCTTCAAAACTACCATTAGAAAACATCTTATCTCCCTGATACACCCCGTCAACTAACTACACGAATACCACCTGGTGGTTCACACTTACACTCGCTCACTCATTCGACCATAAACAGAAATATTAATCTCAGTCTTAAAATAATGATTCCTGTGATACTCCAATATTGAAACTATATACTGTGCCAAAACAAAAGCATTCACATTGCTAAACTCATAAACTAGTATTTAGTCACTTAGCCATAATACCAACTTACCTCATAATTTGTAATATTTTACAATTAAGAATAAAACTAAGTATGCCCGAAATGCCTAGCCATGCTAAGCGTTCTAGTGGTACACTCTGTAATCACAATTTTACTACATGTAAACCAAACAATAACCAAATGTCTGTAAACTCAGCATTGTAATCCTTATAGAGAATAAACTTCTCCTATGTGCAGGTTGTTTGTGTATTTAGTCAAGTACCTGACTATAAGAAAGGTTTTTTTCTTTTACGTGTGGTCTCGTATTAGAGAAAACGGTGCAATATACATGGGAAACAATAAGAAATCACTTATATTGCATTAAAAAATCCAAAAGTAGCGCGATTTTCGAGATTTTTTTTTATGCAATCAGGTGTGTGCACGTTTACCCCAAAATATTGGAAGTAAGATTTTGGCCTATTCCTTAACTTAACGCCATTATTAATGATAATATTGAAACGATTTTCACAGACAATATAAAACAAGGTGTGTTTGAATATCTAATGTACAGACATTTGAAATACCTCACATCGACACCATGCTCAGCTCTTCTAGGGCAGGGTAGGTGCCTGAGCCAGAGCTTGCAGCTCACAGGACTGCCATTACCATTAGCCCCCTTGGGGTGGGGATGGCAGACCAGAGGAGCCTAGCTTCTCCCTACGAGCCCCGTGAAAGCGGAGAATGTAGCTAGGCCTGGGAACAGTTGGTCCTAACGATGAGGAGGTACTTGTACCTTCTCCAATGTCAGACAGTCTGAGATACTCCCGAGACAGGGAGCCAAGGCCGGGCCACCACCTGGAAAAGGCCCGGGCCGGGAGAGTACCGGCGAATCAAGAAGGAATACCTCAAATATTTTTTAATTTTGTGGGATGGGTGGGGTGTGGGGAGGGGTAAAAGGCAGATATTTTAGTTAATGTCAAAAGCGTTCCAAATGACGTTTTTTTTGGAATGAAGACAAGGTGTATTACATTATTTTATTACACTGGATATTCTAATAAGAATTGTTTGATCAGCCGGGAGTGCCTGCAGAGTCACTTGCAGTGCCACTATGGAGTTTCGTGCTGCGAAGTGCCATTTTCAGTAAATATTTTTTTCTCATTTGTTTGTTGGTGGTTAAAGCTCTCGCTTCACACGACGAGGGTCCGAGTTTAATTCCTGGCGATGGTAGAAACATTGGATGTGTTTCCTTACACCGGTTGTGTGTGTTCACCCATGAGTAAAATGTCAACCTGGGTGTTAGTCGACCGGTGTGGGTAGCATCCTGGGACAAAACTGACCTAATTTGACAGAAATGCATTGCATAACAAGGGGCTTTCTATATAGTAGTATGTCATTGTTGTCAGTTAGGCCTGTATACCTTGTACAGGTACCTGTAAAAATATTATTATTATTATATTTTTATAATTGTTTGAGAAATCTAACCTGGGGTTAAGAGGGTATTGCATAAAAGACCACATAAGCTCAAGGAACAGCTAGAGAGGAGATTCTGGGGGAGCTCTTGCATGTCTGCAAAACTCTGCTCGGAAGATTGGGGCAGAGCTACTGCCTGTGCGCAGAGCTCTAGGAGAGGACTGCCAGAGAGTTGCTGGAGGAGACTGTTGGAGACACTGGGCAGAGTACTGGCTTGGAGCAGTGCTCCTGCTGTGTAGATTTTGGGATCTGTGGCTAGAGTCTGATGGAGTTCCTGAGCTGAACTGTCCTTCTGCACTTATATTGAAAGTTACATTCAGTTTTGTCAGTTAATTGTATTCCTTTTCTCACTACTTGTACGCAATCCCCACTTATCCAAATCCAATAGTGTTCTCCTGTTCCCAATAATATTACTGTTCAAGGACTAGATAATAAACTGTGTTTGAGTCGAATAGTAATATTCACTGTCCCTGTTATTCTTATTTTATTATTTTATTTCAAGTACTGAAAGGTGAGTAAAGTGGTGGTAATGAGAGGTGGCCGTGGTGGTCACCATTGACTTCACATTACCTCCACTCCTGTCATTCGACTCACCTTTCCTGTATACTCCCTCCCTTTACTCCCTTATTCCCAATATTATTCCCTTCTCACTAATCACTGCCAATATGACAAGGGGATGTAAAATCTGAGAAGTATAGACAGAAAACATCACGAGCACAGTGGAACACAAGTGGGAAAAAAAGCTGAATGAAATTTACAATACAATGGTGCAGAATATATCTGCAGAGAGCAAAACGTGGGGGCTGCAAGCTGTAGCTGCTTAGGCAAAGATACAGAGCCTGATGGAGGAACTGGAAATACTCAAGCAAGATATAAATATGAGAACAGAAAGTAGGAAGGTGATGGAAACAAAAATATCAGCAGACAATGAGGAAACATAAAGAGGGGTAGGAGCTAATAAATTCTAGGATGTCTGGAGGATGACAAGGGAAACAATAAGGGAGGATCTAAAATCAGATCCAGAGCTATGGAGGAAAAAGAAATGGAAAGATGAGAGGGAGAGGTCGACAATTTTTCATGGGCTTCCAGAGGCTGAAAGGACGACTTATGATGAAAGAAGACATTGGGAGAAAAAAGAGAACGAGAGCATCATTGCAACAACAGGAAAAAAGGACATGTGCCAACTAACAAATTTTCATAGACTTGGGGGTTATTGGGTGGAAAAAAATCACTCATTCAAATTGACATTCAAGGCAGAAATGGTACGGAACTGGATCTTACAAGAGAAACCATTGAAAATGCTGAAAATATCAGTGAGTGTACTTTGACTGTGACAGAACATGAAAACAATAGGAATAAATGAGAGTGAGGGGGTAAGAAGATGCCAATGGAAGGAAAGAGAGACAGGACATGCATCGACAGAAGATCAGCCCCAGAGGGAACACCAACCACAAATGCTCACAGAATCCCTTCAATCCCTACCACCTCATACCAATCAAACACAATAACCAGAAACAAGCCACACTCAAGAGGATGATAACAGATGCAATCTCAACTAGATATCAGATCCTGAAGAAAAATGGAGGGGGTAGGAGGAATTGCACTGCTTATGAAAACCAAGCAGAGTTTTTAAAAATGGGGAGAATAGATATAAGGATAACAGATGACTTTATAGTAGTATCACTTCAGACAAGGGATCCAAAGATGATGATAGCAGTGATGTACAACCTGCCACTGAACCGCAAGAGACCAAGAAAACAGGACAATGAGAGTAACAGAAGAATGGTAGATACTCTAGCTCTTTGATTGTCGCAACCCCAAATACTGAAGTGTCTCCTGGTGTCGCAAAAGATTTGAAAAAAAAAAATTCTTATGAAATGATAGAGAATCATTTCCCGATGGTAATGACACCAAAAGTAGGAAATTTGATGGAAAACTTACGGAATTATGTTCTCGCGAAGTTAGCGACCTCGGCGACATTACGCATCGGCGATTTCGCCCACTTTGAGCCCTATTTTCGGCCAATTCCATTGTTCCAGTCCACCAAACTCATAGCTATTTCTTTAGAATTTCACTTGTTCTATCGATTGAGTACAAGAAACAGCCCATTTACCGATTTCAACTACCCAGTAAAGTGGTCAGAAATTGGCAATTTGGCCAATTTCATGCAAATTAGAAAATATGTCAATTTCAAAATAGGATCCAGAATGAACAATGCAGACATTCCTGGCACTAAAATATCATTTTCTCTGTTCATCAGTCACGTCTCTAGGGCCCTGTTATAATGCTCTTGCTTTCTATTTTGAATTTTTATTCACACAAAAAATAGAAGATTTACTGTTATGCAGACTACTGCAGTATTGTTAATAATTGTATAAATAATGTCAACTCATTCGTGACTGCTTATTAGAATGGCTAGTTGGACATTTATTGGGCAATGACGACATTTGTTTACTCCTGAACATCGGCAAAAATCGAACATTTCTGCCACTTTGAGCACCATTTCAAGATCCTTTTCATAGTAAAACCAATCAACATCACTCCAATTTCTATAATATGTTTTCCATTCTATCAAATGAGACCAAGGAAAGAAGAATACACCCATAAATACTATACGAAAATACATCTCAAAGTCGGCGATTTAATCCAAAATCACGGTCGGAGTTGTTTTCTTATTATATACTGCGTGCAGCAGGATTTTTTTTAAACTACACACACTGACCGTGCAGACCCATTCACTCACATGTGGGCCTACCAGCTTTCTCCTGCTTGATTTGAAGCCTCTAGAATTTTTGAGTATATATACGTCAAACACACTGGCTCGTAAGACGTATATATACGACCAAAACAGTCAAAGAGCTAGATGAGGTGGCCAGAAGGGCCCACATGGGTAGGGCAAAGTTATTCATCGTGGTTTACCTGGACGTACAAAGAGGCCAAAACCAAGTATGCTAAGTAGAACCAGAAACAAGTATGAGTGGATGAGGGGAGAGACCCAGCATCAGTACGAGAATGACATATCATCAAAAGTCAAATCTGATTCAAAGCTGTTATACGGTCATTTCAGAAAGAAAACAACAGTCAAGAGCCAGGTAATTAGGCAAATCAAAGTGGTAGGGTACACCAGCAAGTACTGGACACACTGCACATAACCAACGAATAGGTGAAGAAAGTGCTAGGTGAACTAGATACCTCGAAGGTGGTGGGCCCAGATAACATCTATTCATGGATCCTGAGAGAGGGAGCAGAGGAACTGTGTGCTACTATTAGCTGTCTTCAAGAAATCAATTGATAAAGGGCAACTGCCTGAGGTGTGGCAGATGATCAAACCAAATCCAAATTATGTGGTCAGGCATTTGGTCACTCTCTTGAACACTATATTGATAAATGCCTGGTAAAGGGTTAACTGTCCACTTATTGATAAGTATAGAGATAAAGAGTATAATAACCTATGTGACATGGCAAGATAGTTTGCTTGTAACAGATAAATGAACTGTTCATATAAATCCTAATGTACATCTGTTAACCCTTTTGGGGCCTAGTTCCTAGGCCTTTTGTATCCATATGTTTTTGCTACAGTCCACAGGATGGATATGGGGTGCACAATAAACCAGTCACTTCGCTGGCAAAATCTTATGTAATCTGCATGAAGTGTGGAAGACAGTAAATGTAATCCCAATATTTAAGGAGACAGACAGGCAGCATTGAACTTCAGTGTCAGTGATATGTATAGTATGTAAAGTCATGGAGATTATCAGGAGAAGAACGGTGGAACACATAGAAAGGAAAGGGTCCATACATGACAATCAACACGGCTTCAGGAATGGGAAATCCTGTGTCACGAACCAACTTGAGTTCTGCGACAAAGTAATAGTAGTATGAGAGGAGAGAGATTGCATCTTCTTGGACTGTAAGAAGACTTTCGATACATTACCACACAAGAGACTGGTTCAAAAAACTAGAGAAGCAGGCAGGAATAGTAGGAATACCTGACAGGAAGGAAAGAACGAGTCTTGGTACGTGATGAGGTACGAGAGTTTTCCTGGAATTTACCTTGAGAGGGTTTCGGGGGTCGACGCCCCCGCGGCTCGGTCTGAGACCAGGCATCATTGTGAATCACGGTCTGATCAACCAGGCTGTTATTGTTGGCCGCACGCAAACTGACATACGACCACAGCCCGGTTGGTCAGGTACTGACTTTAGGTGTCTGTCCAGTGCCTTATTGAAGACAGCCAGGGGTCTATTGGCAATCCCCTTTATGTATGCTGGGAGGCAGTTGAACAATCTTGGGTCCCGGACACTTATTGTATTGTCTGTCAATGTACTCTTGGCGCCCCTGTTTTTCATCGGGGAATGTTGCGTGTGTGTGCATGTATGGCTTGTTACGAATATGTTACATTTTATTTGGCATATGTTACATTTCCATATTCGCTGCCTCCCGACCAGCGCCAGGCACTTAGGATTTAACGATCAATAGGGGCCTCGTCGTTTTATCAGTACCTCGGCTCATTGGCCAATTACAGACAAGACCGCCAGAACTGTGAAGCAATGTGATTCACCTGAAATACGAGTTTAGGCGGACTAGCCTAGGCTGCTGGTCGAAAACGGTGCTTTGTCTGGTTCCTTGCTTTTTGCCTCCATTGATCACCGTGTTATACACTTGTTCTTACATCACTGTACATATTGTCAATAGTGTAGATATTGTAAATACCAGCTTGCTTATTTGATGAAGGAAATACAAGTCTATAACTTCTGTTGTCTTTTGCTTGCTCCACTATTTATTCCTTTACGACCGAGTGTGCAAGCCATTCTACACGTGTTCGTAATAGCCCGTGTCGATTCTGGTTCCGCAAGGAGTCAGTCCTAGGTCCGATGCTGTTTCTTGTACATATCAATATGATGTATAGAATAGATTCAGAGGTGTCCGTTTGATGATGATGTGAAACTAATGAGAAAACTACGACTGGCCGAGGATCAGATAACATTACAAGATCTGTACAGGCTGCAAGTCCAGTCTGACAAATGGCGCATGGGGTTTAACTCAACCAAGTGCAAAGCCATGAAACTTGGCGAAGGATGAAGAAGACAGTAGACAGAGTACATGCAAGCGGATCAAAGCCCTTAAATCTCACTCAAGAAAAGCAATTGTTGGGTGAGAATTTTATCAAGCACTTTCCTCAGGCGCACATTGACGAAATAACTCCTGCAGCATATAGGCGCCTGGAATACCTGAGATGTCGTCATTGACGACACTGGACAACCTTCACGTCAGGCCCATATTGGAGAATGCAGCACCTGTATGGAAACTACACCTGGTCAAACAAGTCAAGAAATTGGAGATAGCAAAAAAGTTTGTAACAAGACTAGTCTCAGAGATAAGGAGAATGTCCTATGAGGAGAATTAAGGAAACTCAACCTGATGTCACTAGAGGATAAGAGGGATAAGGAAACATGATAACGACGTTTAAAGTAGTGAGAGGAACTGACAAGGTGGACAGGGCTAGAATATTTAAGAGATGGGACACGGGAACAAGGGACACAACTAGAAGTTGAAAGCTCAGATGAGTCATAGGGATTTTAGGATTTTTTCTTTAGCCTTAGAGTTGTCATTGAAGTGTGAAGTAATTAAGGCAGAATAAATACATTGTTTTAAGAAGAGGTATGATAAGATTCTTTGAGCTGGGAGAGAGTGAGCTAGTACTAGCGAAGAGGCGGGGCTAAGAGCT
Organism: Cherax quadricarinatus; assembly: GCF_038502225.1. NCBI lineage: Eukaryota > Metazoa > Arthropoda > Malacostraca > Decapoda > Parastacidae > Cherax > Cherax quadricarinatus. The sequence continues at coordinate 11,391 of NW_027195218.1, read as the reverse complement.
GTGACTCGACCCACTGCAACTAGATATAGCTGAGTATATATAGGCGAGTATTTGCAGAAGGCAAAATGAGAGTCTCATGATTGTTCGCTGCCTGAGGCGGAGCAACTGAAGTGTGGAAGTCTGATTTCCTAGTCTGTGTTATATGCCACGGATGTTGTATACGCAGACTTTGCAAAAGGTATCGAGAAGTATGACCATGGTGTAATAGCACACAAAATGCGTGATAAAGAAACAACAGGAAAAGGTGGTAAATGAATCTATAACTTCCTGACAAATAGAACACACAGAGTAATAGTAAACAAAGTAAAGTCTGAGGCAGCTACCGTGAAAAGCTCTGTTCTACAAGACACAGTACTTGCTCCCATTCTATTACTCATCCTCATATCCCACATAGACAGAGCTGTAAGTCATAGCTCCGTGTCTTCCTTTGCGGATGACACCCGAATTGCCATGACAGCGATCTCCATCGAAGACACCGAAAGACTTCAAGCGGACATAAACCAAATATTCAAATGAGTCACTCAAAACAATATGAAGTTCAATGAAGAGAAATTTCAACTTCTCAGATGTGGATAACTTGAAAAATATTAAAACTGAATCAGGGTGTATGACAAATTCTAACCATACAATAGAGCGAAAAAGTAATATGAAGGACCTGGGAGTGATAATGTCAGAGAATCTCGCCTTCGAAGACCACAACAATGTGTCCACAGCATCTGCTAACAAAATGATAGGATGGATAATGAGAACTTTCAAAACTCTGGACACCAAACCCATGATGATTCTCTTCAAATTGCTTGTTCTCTCTAGGCTGGAATACTGTTGTACACTAACTGCTGTACACTAACAACATCCAGTATGCCAAGAAATGAGTGTGATACTGAAGTCCCAATATGACTCAGGACCCCAATGGAAATAAGTCACTCTGTCTGACTTTTTTGGGTTATCCTAGGTTCTCTACACATATGCTGCTATGTATGATAATTCTATGTAACTGTATTTGTGTATACCTGAATAAACTTACTTACTTACTTACTTACTTATTCAGCGAACCACTCCCCAGACTAAGGATCGACAGTCAAAATAAATTCTTCATAAAGGAAACCCAAAATTTGGTCACCTCAAAAATCTTGGATATTATTCTAACTCCACAAGACGTTGAAGAGGCAATAAATGACATACCCATGCACTCTGCCACAGGCCCAGACTCATGGAACTCCGTGTTCATCAAGATTTGCAAGAAGCCCTTACCGCATGCCTTCAGCATTTTATGGAGAGGGAGCATGGACACAGGGGTCATCACATACACACTAAAAGCAACAGATATAACCCCACTCCACAAAGGTGGCAGTAAAGCAATTGCAAAGAACTACAGACCGATAGCACTAACATCCCATATCAATTACACATCAGTTACACAACCCAGGGCAATACGAGTTTAGAGCAGGTCGCTCCTGTCTGTCCCAGCTACTGGACCACTATGACAAGGTCCAGGATGCTGTAGAGGATAAACAAAATACAGATGTAGTATACACAGACTTTGCAAAAGCTTTCGACAAGTGTGACCATGGTGTAATAGCACACTTCCTGACAAATAGAACACAAAGAGTAATAGTAAACAGTAAAATCCCAGGCAGCCACGGTAAAAAGCTCTGTTCCACAAGGCACAATACTCGCTCCCATTCAATTCCTCAGCCTCATTTCTGACATAGACAGAGATGTAATCCATAGATAACATAGATAACATAGATGTGTCTTCATTTGCGGATGACACCCGGATTACCATGGCAGTGACCTCCATCGAAGACACCGCGAGACTCCAAGCGGACATCAACCAAATCTTCGAGAGGGCAACTCAAAACAATATGAAGTTCAACGAGAAATTTCAACTACTCAGATATGGGAAGCGAAGAAATTAAAAATGTATCAGGGCATACGACAAATTCTAACCATACAATAGAGCGGAAAAGTAATGTGAAGGACCTGGGAGTGATAATGTCAGAGAATCTCGCCTTCAAAGACCACAACAATGTATCTAACTCATCCGCTAGGAAAATTGTAGGATGGATAATGAGAACCTTCAAAACTAGTGATGCCATGCCCATGATGATTTTCTTCAAATCGCTTGTGCTCTCTAGGCTGGAATACTGCTGTACACTAACGGCCCCATTCAAGGCTGGCGACATTGCAGACCTGGAGAGTGTACAAAGAACTTTCACGGCACACATAAGTAAGATAAGGCACCTAAATTACTGGGAACAATTGAAGGTCCTTGATCTGTATTCCCTGGAGGGCAGGCGAGAGAGATACAGGATAATATACACTTGGAAGGTCCTGGAGGAATTGACACCAAACTTGCACACGAAAATCACTCCCTATAAAAGCAAAAAACTCTGCAGGAGATGCAACATTCCCCTGATGAAAAGCAGGGGCGCCACGAGTATACTGAGAGACAACAAAATAAGTGTCCGGGGCCCAAGACTGTTCAATTGTATCCTAGAACACATAAAGGGGATTACCAATAGACCCCTGCCTGTATTCAAGAAGGCACTGGGCAGGCACCTAAAGTCAGTACCTGACCAACCGGGCTGTGGTTCGTACTTCAGTTTGCGTACGGCCAGCAGTAACAGCCTGGTTGGTCAGACCCTGATCCACCATGAGGCTTGGGTTCAGACCAGGCTCCGGGGGCGTTGACCCTCGAAACCCTCTCCAGGTAAACAGTAGAAGTGGAAAGGTAATTTGAGGTGATCAGTTCTTCAGTATAGACAGGTTGTCAGTCCCTTAGCCTAAAGCAAAGACATAGGACCAGAGACTTATATAGAGTAGCTGGAAGTGAGATGTAACAGCTGGAGGTGATGTAACATGTGAACGGGGCCCATCAGTGGTACGGCATTTGTTATTAATAGATCTGAAGAAGATATTCCCTTCACCAAGATATGATGGTGACACAGTTTCACTTAAGCTTTAAAACTGACATACAAACCACAAGGTGATAAATAAGTCACATGTGCAAATGGTCGGTATTGTATACCATTTATAATATATTTTTATGACACAGTGGCCTCTTGACAGAGAGGATTTCTTCAACATTACTGCTAACAACTGTTTAGAATGACCTTTTACCTGTGAGTAATGTTCACGGTGCCTCGTGGCCTGGTGGCAAAATCTCTCGCTTCACACGATGAGGGCCCAGTTTCGATTCCGGGCAAAGGGGTCGAAAAATTGGGCATGTTTCCTTACACCTTAAGACCATAACCAACTCATCCTGCTTGCTGCCTTATGACACTCCCAGCTCCTACCGCTGCCTTCGCCATCCTCTCCTAGTGAGCCAAGCAATGACATCAGTCAAGCCTCTCTATCTACGTCTCCAGTACTTTTGTACCACATGTCCCAAAGTGGTTGGGCCACTTGCCTTGATTCCTCCTCTTCCCCTCCTCACCATCCTTTTCCAGTTATTTCCATCCTTCCTTATCCTTCTTCCTTCCCATCTTACGACAGCTCTCGTAGTCCTCGATTCGATTCAATTCGATTCCTTACACCGGTTGTCCATGTTCACCCATCTGCAATAATGGGTACCTTGATGGTAGTCGATTGGTGTGGGTCGCATCCTGGGACAAAACTGACTCAATTTGCCCGAAATGTTCTACATAACAAGCGACTTTCTATATAGTAGTATCTCACTGATGTCGGCTAGGCCTGTATACCTTGTACATGTACATGTAGTAAATAAAGATATTATTATTATTATTATTATTATTATTATTATTATTATTATTATTATTACCTGTGATATCATCTGCTGCTACACCTGCTTCCAGCTCCAGTATTCAAGTCTTTGGCCTCATGCTTTTACTTTAGAATAAGGACTGACTACCTTCCAAGGCAGAGGAACACATCACCTCAAATTACCTCTCCACTTCTACTATCTCCAGTGTGACTGCAGGTTTTCAACTGGAAAAGCTGGCTGTGCATGCGAAACGTTTCGATAATTGAAAACTAAGCGTGGCACACGTGTTCTTACTCACCAACGTGTCAGTACTGTATACAATATATAATTTGATAATCTAAGGTAGTAGACGAGCGACACAGGACTACATGTGAACAGTAGGGTTGGTATGTTGCCTGTTCACATGTTGGTAACTATCCACGTAATATATGTGTTCGATGTTCGACCAACATAAAAGCACATTTGTGTTTGTTCAATGGTGTTTTGTGTACCTCAGAAAACTGCTTCTATACATGGATCGTATCCCCTTCCTTCTTTTAGGAATATGAGGGATGGATTAAGGCATGGGTGTTTGGGGTAGCAGTCCAGGGTCCTCCGCCAGCTGGAGGTCCTCCGCCAACTGGAGGTCCTCCGCCAGCTGGAGGTCCTCCGCCAGCTAGAGAGCCTCCAGAGATGTTCTCAACAACTTACAATTTCGTGATGTTTTGGAGACATTTGTTTCCAAGAAATTACGCAAAGCAAATGTTTGAATTTTAATTGTGATTAGTGATGTAAAAATTATATTAATATTTTTTTAGCTTCTTTTTCCTTTTGAAAATATCACTGGAGTCTCACAGTACCTGTAGCCCAGGACCTACAAAATCTTAATCTGGCTCGGATGAGTACGGCACATTTCCTTGATGTACAGATATAAATATTTGTCTTGGTACACGACACAGTTGTTGTTGGAGAATTCTGCACTCATTGGTGATTTTGTATTTAACTGTATAAAATGTGTCAGTTATCTCTTATGCATTGTCTTTCACAAGTAAAAATAACGTATGTGCAGCAAATACGTTATTATTACTTGTGTCCTAGTTTGGTAATATCTATCACTGGTCTGCATTTGGAATGTTTTTAATTTTTATTTTTATTCATGGTTGCGATCTTACATATTCTTGGGCTGCTGACTGTAAATATCTAAATAATTTTGCTTTTTCACGTAAAGATTTTGAATAAAATGCAAATTAATGATAATAAAAATGTGAATTTTTAATAAATTGTTAATTTATTAAAATTAGGAAAGTAATCATGGAAAAGCACATTCTGTTAGTTTTAAGAACATATGAATTTCAAATCAATAAGAATCAAATCAAATGCTCTTAATGGTTAGCCTATATACTGAATCAAAGAAAGGAGGACTGCTTTGATTTTCGGTTGTGCTGTGCATCGAGACCATTAAGTTTCAATGACCAGCAATAATTCGCCATCATGTTGACATTCCATTTGCCCTGGTATCGAGTTTCCATGGTGCAAATATCCTGATGGAACCTCTCTCCCTGTTCCTCACTGTAGTCCCCACAATTGTTGGGAAAATAGTCAAGATGTGAGTGCAAAAAGTGCATCTTCACATTCATTCTAGACCCAAGTTGCTGGAAACTTGAAATCAGGTCTTGGATCATTTTTTCATATTCGGGGGAGCGCCTGTTTCCCAGGAAGTTGTGGACAGTCTGCTTGAATGAAAACCAGACATTCACCTCGACACCCGCTAATGCTTCATCAAAATGCTTGTCCTTCATCAATTTCCGAATCTGAGGGTCAACAAAGATTCCTGTCTTTAGCTTGCCTTCACTTATACGAAGAAACTTTGACTCCAGGTACTTGAAAGCAGTTTCATTCTTGTTCAAGGCCTTCACAAAAATTTTCATATGCCCTAATTTGAGTTTTCTTGGGGTCAAATCGTGGCACAGTTTTCACGTTGTGATTTCCGGGTAAGAAGCTGGTTCTTGGTGGCCAGCATTTTTGTTCATACTTGGTGTATCCTCCTGGAAGACCTAATAGGAGAACAATAACATTTAAGTCACCACAAATGAGGAAATTGTGATTCTGGTACTTAATTGTAGATATTATTGTCTTCATATTTGGACACTATGGCCAATTGGCACAGATGCAGCTGTGTTACCATTGTAAAGAAAAACAGCCTTTAAACTTCTTTTAGAAAAATCAATGAAGAGTCTCCATTCATCTGCTTTATATGACATCCCCATGTGTTCAATAAGGCTAGAAATATTTGTACAGAAAACTTTAAATTCCTCTTTGTCAGAGAGGAATCTGTGTGAATTCCGCTTCACGATGACGGTACCAAGCGAATGTTGTTCCGGGAGCTAGATGCCTGCTTTCCTTCAGTCTGGAATAAAGTAACTGTGCACTTTCTTTTGGAAGGTTAAGGTCTCTCACCAAGTCATTGAGCTCAGCTTGGTTGAAGGGTTTGGGATCGCCATTTATTGGTTGTTAATAGTCTACTTTCATCTCCTTAGAATCGCTGGTATCAGACTCTGATGAAATTTGCCATGTCTCAGGTGTCACAGGTACAGGAATATCTTCAGAGTGTGGATCAGGCCTTATTAATGAAGGAATATTTGGTTATATTATGCGATTTTTAGTCTTCTTGTTGAATCCAGTACTTTAGTCATACAAAAGTAGCAGTCATCATGGTGGTTCATAAGAACATAAGAACATAAGAACGATGGAACACTGCAGAAGGCCTACTGGCCCATGCGAGGCAGGTCCAAGTCTCCTACCGGCTTAAGCCAATGCACCCAACCTAGTCAGGTCAGGTCACATTGACTTAAGGGAGGAACACGGCAACCGACCTGGTAGCACAAGCTATCAGGTCTAACTCACACCCACCCACATCTACTCATGTATTTATCCAACCTATTTTTAAAGCTACACAACGATCTGGCCTCTATAACGGTACTTGGGAGTTTGTTCCACTCATCCACAACTCTATTACCAAACCAGTACTTTCCTATATCCTTCCTGAATCTGATTTTTTCCAACTTAAAACCATTGCTGCGAGTCCTGTCTAGGCTAGATATTTTCAGCACACTATTTACATCCCCTTTATTTATTCCTGTCTTCCATTTATACACCTCAATCATATCCCCCCTAATTCTACGTCTTTCTAGAGAGCGCAGTTTCAGGGCCCTTAGTCTATCCTCATAGGGAAGGTTTCTGATACATGGGATCAACTTTGTCATCCTCCTTTGTACATTTTCCAGAGAATTTATATCCATTCTGTAATACGGTGACCAAAACTGTGCAGCATAATCTAAATGAGGCCTAACCAAGGATGTATAGAGTTGAAGAACAACCTGAGGACTCCTATTATTTATGCTTCTTGATATGAAGCCAAGGATTCTATTAGCTTTATTGCGAACACTTATGCACTGTTGTCTTGGTTTCAGATTACTGCTAACCAGAACTCCTAAATCTTTTTCGCAATCCGTAATATTAAGATCTACATTATTTAGTTTATATGTGGCATGGTTATTGTCCTGTCCAACATTTAGAACTTTGCATTTGTCTATATTAAACTGCATCTGCCACTTCTCCGACCACTGCATCAGTCTATTCAAATCTTCCTGGAGTGCTCGAATGTCCTCGTCAGAATGAATTCGACGGCCTATTTTGGTGTCATTGGCAAACTTGTCGATGTCGCTCTTTATGCCCTCATCTATGTCGTTTATGTAGATTGTGAACAGCAGGGGGCCCAACACTGACCCCTGTGGAACACCGCTCGTGACGCTTCCCCACTCTGATTTCTCCCCATTTATGCAAACTCTCTGCTGCCTATTTGTCAACCATGCCTCTATCCAGGAAAAAATCTCTCCTCCTATTCCATGTGCTTTAATTTTCCTCAATAGTCTCTGATGTGGGACCCTGTCAAAAGCCTTACTGAAGTCCATATACACAATATCATATTCATTACCATGATCTACCTCCTCAAATACCTTAGTGAAAAAAGTTAATAAATTCGTAAGGCAGGAACACCCCTTTGTAAAACCATGCTGAGATTCGTTGATTAATTTATGCTTTTCAAGGTGGCTACGAACTGCCTCGGCAATTATTGATTCCATAAATTTTCCCACTATGGAGGTTAGGCTTATTGGTCTATAGTTCGAAGCTAAGGACCTGTCACCTGTTTTGAAAATAGGTATCACATTTGCCATTTTCCACTTATCTGGCACCATGCCAGTTTGTAGTGATATGTTGAAAAGATTAGCCAAAGGTGTGCTAAGCTCCTCTTTACATTCCTTTAGAACCCTTGCATACAGTTCATCAGGGCCTGGGGATTTGTTAGGTTTTAATTTATCTATTTGCCTAAGGACCATGTCACTTGTGACCCTAATAGTGCACAGTTTATTATCGTCCTGTTCTACATAATTTATCATTACTGGAATATCGCTGGTATCCTCCTGTGTAAAAACTGAGAGGAAGTATGTGTTAAAAATTCTACACATTTCCTTATCACTGTCAGTGAGCTGACCCGAGGAACTTTTGAGTGGGCCTATCTTGTCCCTGATCTTACTTCTGTATACCTGAAAGAATCCTTTTGGGTTAGTCTTCGATTCTCTTGCAACTTTAACCTCATAATCTCTTTTTGCTTTTCTAATTCCCTTTTTTATTTCTCTCTTTAACTGAATATATCGATTTCTCAATTGCCCCTCCCCTCTTTTGATTTGCCTATATATGCCTCTCTTTTGACCAATCAGATATTTTAATCTATTGTTCATCCATTTAGGATCATTTTTGTTTGATCTGATTTCCCTATTTGGAACATAATTTGACTGAGCAGCTAGAACTATGCCCTGGAAAGCATCATATCGGCAACCATCACCACCTACCTGACCCTTAGTCAGGTCATTCCAGTTCAGCCCACCTAAGTAATTTTTCAGTCCTATGAAATCAGCCAAGCGAAAGTCAGGGACGGAGACTTGATTGCCATTATTAGGGGAATTCCATGATATATTAAAACTGAGTGATTTGTGATCACTTTCCCCAAGCTCATCATTAACCTCAAGATTATTAATTAGTGTTTCCCTACTGGCAAGAACCAAGTCAAGGAGGTTATTTCCCCTAGTTGGCTCTGTCACAAACTGTTTTAAAAAACAATCCTGGATCGTATCAAGAAAGTCACCTGACTCTAAATTTCCTGTCAAATTGCTCCAGTCAATCTGTCTATAGTTGAAATCTCCCATTAGCACAACATTTTCGTATGTAGATGCCTTACGAATTTCGTCCCATAGAAGTTTACTGCACTCCCTATCAAGATTTGGGGCCCTGTAAATCACACCCAAAATTAGTTTTTCTCGGCCCTCGAGAAGCTGTAACCAAACAGATTCAGTGGCTGACGCTTCTAATTTAATATCTTGTCTAACACAACAATTTAAATTGTCTCTGACATACATCGCTACTCCACCACCTTTCCTGTTGACCCTGTCAGTGTGGAATAATTTATAGCCTTGTATGTGACATTCAGAGGGCATCTCTCTATCTTTCAGATTGAGCCAGGTCTCTGTTATAGCAATAATATCTATGTTTCCTGCACTTGCAATTAATCTTAGCTCATCTATCTTATTTCTTACACTCCTGCTATTAGTATAGTAAACCTTAAGGGAGCTAGTCCCTTGCTGCCCTCTGCTGTCCCCCTTTGTTTGCTGACCTGATCTATTGTCTTTATTGATAACTTCATGCTGAATGCCTTTTATACATTTACTGTTTCCAACCCAAGTGTTGCAACCTGCTTGTTTCCCACACACACCCATACCTCTATCTTCCATCAGTTTAAAATCATAGGCGTTTCACCAATGGCCTTCTCAATCGAGTCTGCAAGTGCTACCACCCCAGCCCCAGAGAGATGTACCCCATCCCTTGCATACATATCATGTTTGCCATAAAAGTTGTTCCAGTTGTCAATGAATGGGATTGCAAGTTCCTTGCAGTATCTGTCTAGCCAGCAATTTACACCAATTGCCCTAGACAACCATTCATTTCCTACTCCCCTTCTAGGCAAGATGCTACATATGATTGGGATCCCTCCCATAGACTTAATGAAATCTATAGCTGACCTGTACTTATCTAGCAGCTCTTCTCTCCTACCCTTCCCAATATCATTTCCACCAGCACTGAGACAGATACTGGGCTTGTTCCCATTACCTGACATGATATTATCCAGCTTGTTGACAATGTCCCCAACACCAGCTCCAGGGAAGCACACTCTATCTCTCATCTTCTTATTCCTATTACAAAAAGCACGGTCAATATATCTTAATATATCAATATATCATCTGCTCCCGCCATACCACTGGAGCTCCAAAGGGCATACATTTAAGTTTTCCAACTGACCACATTTGGAGCTTACTGGTGCAACTCTTGCAAGCTTTGTGTGGTGTAAATGGTTCGTCTTGGTCTTCAAGTTTGCAGACAAAATAAACAAAGTAGCAGCTCTTCAATAAAGGAGTAATGTTGCTCCGGGAATCTGAAGGGTGAATTGCCCACAAACATAGCAAAATATGTCTGGTGAATTTATGCAGCATCTAGACATATTAATAATCTGAAAATAAAGAAAAAGTATTAGATTTAACATTTAAGGCAATATAAGGTAAGCATTTCATTTGGTAATATACCACTTTCTCATTTACTTATGTTATGCGAAAAGAGAAAAACACAATAAATCACTATTTTTAATATACATACCGAAAAAGATACAACAGAGTCAATAAAAAAAATTCATGCAGACCAGTGTTATTTGTCCAAGACTGAACCCGGGTCCTTTTATTGAAACATAATGTACTCCCATATAATATAATACAGAAAAAATAATTTTCCTCTCTTACGGCTTTTAAATGAGCTTGAAGGTGTTATAGACTGTAGATTTAAGTAAAATTCAATAATGATATGTCCCAGTGGTACTTCATTAAATATGATTACATGTAAAAGGCATAAAATACTTAAAAGCATCACTGATGACAGAAATGTTTTATCAATAAAGGCTTCCTTGTAGTTAGTCTTCATATTATCAAAAGCTTAACGAAACAACTCAAACATAATTAGGAGTTAGTAAAGGTTTACCTATACGGTATGATGTCCTTAATCCTCATAATATATTAACCATTTCCCGCTCGCGACACTGCACGCTAAGTCACTTTATAGAGCTTTCACTGATAAGAATCACGAAATCGTAATGACCCGACTGCAAACAAACCACAGCACGGGTGGGATTAGAACCCGCGATCAGAGAGTCTCAAAACTCCAGACCGTCGCGTTAGCCACTGGACCAGCTAGCCACAATAAGATTCATCCAACTAGATATATTTCTACACCAATGGAAAGTTAGCACAAGCACCACTGTGACCACAAATGCAATAACTTGGTCTCCAGCTCTCAAAATGTGGCTTCCAGTGTTCTTGATGTGGCTTTCACTGGCCTCTGACTTCCAATACTTCCTGACTTCCATTGCCCTTTGACTTCCAGAGTCCTCTGACTTCGAGTACCTTCTGATTTCCAGTAACCGTTGACTTCCAGTAGCCACTGACTTCCAATGCCCTTGAACTTCCAGTGTCCTCTGTTTTACATTGACCTTTGACTTCCAGTGCCCTCTGTGATATTCAGCATCTTAT